>NC_067137.1:32127699-32397699 GCF_903995435.1 Acomys russatus
TGTTTTATTGAATTTGAATGGTCCTTTATTGAATCCTGCTTAGAACACTTGGCTCCCAACTTGTGTCGCTACTGTAATATTTAAGGTATGTTTAGAAGGTGGGTCTGGCTGGCAAAAGGTAGTCCCTAAGGGCAGAACTTTCAGAGTATACCCACTGCTGCCTCATTGTTTGTGGAGCAGTGGCACTTCTTTACCACACACTTTTGCAGCCACAGACTGGCTACTTTTATCCACCCATTGCACCTTCCCCGCCAGGTAGAACAAAAATCTCCTTGAATCAGTTGACCTAAGAGTGGGATATGACTTTCTCACGTACTATGGTGCCTCACATTTGACCATGTCCTCTGGATGGGGAGACCTGGTGGCACTCAGAGGAAGGACAGCAGGTTACCGAGAAGAGACTTGATACCCTATGAGCATATACAGGGGGAAGTAATCCCCCTCAGGAACAGTCATAGGGGAGGGGAATAAGGGGAAAAAGGGAGGGAGGGAAGAATGGGAGGACACAAGGGATGGGATAACCATTGAGATGTAACAAGAATAAATTAATAATAAAAAATTTAAAAAAAAACCTCTAATCTATGAAGTTGTTTCTATCAGCTATTTTGTCACAGTGACCCAATCATTTGCATTCTTATTAGCTATTCACAACTTGCCAATATCTCAGACACAAGAAAGACAGAAAGCCTCAATGTTTTCAGATAACTCAGAGAGCTGTGCTACCTTTTAAATATAAATTCACCTTCTAATGTGTTGGGTCACCACACTCTTCCGCAAATCTTCTGCATGGGATTTGATTGCTCTTAGACACTTTGAGCTAGTGTTTTACTAGCTCTTGCTCTCAGAAGTTGAGCACCTTCTACCTAGTTTCCAGAATCAGAGAACATCAGTGACCTGCCTTTGGTCTGCCCAACCCTCACTTTTAAAGTGTAGCCATCCTATTTAACATTAACTGTCAACTTGTCAGAACATAGGGTCATCTGAAAAGCAAGTGTCAGTTGGGTTATGGTCTTGATCATGTTGGTCTGTGAGCATATCTGTGATGGATTGTCTTGACTGATAATTGATACATGAGAACCCAGCACAGCAGGACATCCTGAGCAGATAGTACTTTTGTATAAGGATGCTAAGGAGTGAGCCAGCAAGCAGTACTTACTCATGGTTCCTCTTTTGAACTCATACCTTTATTTCCCCCAATGGATTATGACCTGGATGTGTATGCTAAATAAAACCCTTTCCTCCCTGCCTTGTTGGGGTTTCTATTGCTTTAGTAAAACATCATGAACAGGTAATTTAGGAGTTATTTTGTGCTTAAGGTTCCATAGGAATAAGAGTTCATCACCATTATAACAGGGAAGCATAGCAGCCAGTGCCATACATGGCAGCAGGAATAGCCAAGAGCTGCCAGCAGAAAACAAGAAAACAAACATGGAATGGCACGTGGGTTTTGAAACCTCAAAGCTGCCCCCTAGTGACACACTTCCTCCACCAAGGCCACACCTCCTAAACTCCCAACAGTGCCATAGCTAAGAACCACATACTCAAATGTGCAACAATATGGAGGCCATCTCAATGAAATCATCACTCTCCCAGGTTGCTTGTACTCAGTGCATCTTAGCATAATGACAGAAAGGAAACTAGACCACTAGCTCTTTCCTCAATCTGGCCTCAGAAATATTATCACCAAAAACACTAGTGTCCTTGTGTTCCATCTCCTTGCAGCTATTCCCCAGACCCTTGTCATCTCCCTCTTACACTATCACTAATGTGTAAGTTCTAAGTTAGCATAAGCATATGCAAAATGCAGGTGAAGAAGACATAAATAGACATTGTCATGTCCTCCACTTGCAGAAGGAAACATCCTAGGCATGGCTGTGGTTATCTTCTGTGAGCAACAGCACTTTGTACTGAATATTGTCTTCTTCGTGCTCCACAGAGACCTTATTTACTACCCCTGGAGGGACCCTGTTCTGACATTTTCCAGATTCATCATTGTAGACACCTGTCTTCCTACATGTTAAGTGAGCCTTGAAAATGAAGGTCGTGTGCTTAACATCTTCATATGCCGTCATCTTCACTCAATTCTTGGGGAAAAAAACAGACAGTTCAATTGAATTATGAAAGAGTTTAATGTGTGCTATCAAATAGCAAAGCAGCTGAAATATGTTACTTTACAGTGCTTCCCACAATAGAAGGTGAACTGTGCTGAGATGGAAGCAAACGAAAATCAGGGTGCAGAGGCTAAAAAAAAAAAAAAAAAAAGCCCCCAAACTTGGGATCAAATAAATGTTGACCTATTCCAATGGGTGTCCCATTTCTAACAGTGTAAGAACATCCTAGGAAAGCAACCTCACTCCTTGACAAGGCTGAGCCCACCTGAGTATGTATACAATCTCAGTTTGCGTCACTTTCATTTGTATTATTGTGTCTTATTTGATACCCCATATTTCTACAGACTTCTTGGACCCAATCAGATATGTGATGCCTTATCAGAGCCTGTGCCTGTGTGCATCATTGTCAAGTGTTAACTTTATTTCAAGTCGGCTGAACGCATTGTCACATGTTTTCTGAAACTACTAGAAGTATGTGAGTACAGCTGACCACACTTACCTCTCCAAACCCTCCTCCCCTCGCTTGCTACCAATCAAAGCCAATGAGTTCCATAAGAGCTTGGAATTCACTCCCACAGCTGTTGAAATAGCTCCTCCAGCTAACCAGAAAACACAGGCATTTCAAAAGTTGATTACAACTTCTCCAAAGTTTATTCTCTTGAGGGAGAGGACTCAACTCTAACTTCTCCAGATTCCTTTTCTATAGCCACTCCCCGCACCAGGGAAGAGAGATTGGGAAAGAAAAGCTCCCAACTTCTGTTCCTTTTTGTCCTTGGAAACACTCTGCATTCTTTACTTCTGACAGTATCTATTCTGCCCTCCTTTGAGCTATCAATTTCATAGAGTCTAAATTCCAATGTCAGGAACCCAAGGCCTGCCTTTTTGGCCCATAGTTCATGTGGGATCATTGCATGACTGAGTATCTTTCTTCTATCCAAGCTTGATTTTAGTAATGAAACTAATCCTTGGTTTCTGCCTTGAAGTCAGAGAAGCGTGCTCCTGCTTAGGGTCTTATCAGTCTTTAGCAATCCTTTCATCTATGGCAGAGGCCAATTCCCCAACTCCAGGGTAATTTGGAGTGTGGTTTTGCACTAGGCTCCCAGGGGCTGTAGGAGAAGCGTGGGAGGTGAGGGCTGAGGGGGTCTGGAAGTGAGAGGACTGAACAAAAGCAAGTTGTGTTTGACAGTCAGAAATGCCAAAGTTTCTTCTGGGCAGGCTATTTCTTCCCCTATGGAAGCTCACCGGAAATGCATTACCTACCTAGTTCACAGTCTGTTTCCAGAAGCTACTACGTGGAAGTAACATTTTACCCTGCTGGATTTATTTCTTACCTTGCCTTTGCTCCATCAAGGCTCAAAAAAAGCTGCCATACAATTACAGCAATCTGACAGGCACTTCACAGTTTTCCTGAGCTCTTACGTGGGTTTGCTTCCTCCCCTCCTTCCATTTTCCAAAGAGTAATTGGAGTGAGTCAGTCTCGCCTGTTGCCTCCAATTTCCAGTGCACCCTCCTTAGGGAGGACTAAAGCAGGTACGGCTTCAGCCTCCTTAACACTTTGCAGTTGGGGGCCAACAGGCAACCGTGGTTCAACCTTTCCAGCTTCTATTTCATTCTACTCAATTCAGCACTGGCTTATGATTTAAGAGTTCACTTTGATGATCAAAGTGCTTTTTGTTGATTCCAGTTCAAGCAAGACCAGCACCAACCTGTTGTGCTACTCGGGCCAGTGTTCCTTCCCAAGCCCACCCCCCATAATCCTATGATTTTACAACTTAGACAATGTGTTTTCATTGTTGTTAAAACCTTTCAGGTTCTTTTTTTGTTCTATAACTTTTCTTATATAATTCTTTAAAGTGTTTTTTCAGTGAGAATTAGTGGCTTGTACCTGAAATACTAACACTTGGGAGAGAGATAAGGAAATGGTTTTGAGTTCAAGGCCAGCCTTAGCTATGTAGAGAGTTCCAGGGTAGCCAGGGCTACAAAATATGACCCTGCATCAGAAACTGAAATGAAAAATAACTTATGTGTGCATGTGTGCATGCGTGCGTGCGTGCGTGTGTGTGTATGTGTGTGTGTGTGTGCACGCGCGCGCTGTATTGCTGAGTTCTGATGTTCAGGGTTGCTACCCTCCTGTTGTGTTGTTCTTCCCAGTGCACACTGATACCCATTTATAGTGCCCAGAGACTCCTCCCTTTTCATTAGAAATGCTGGAGTATACGAGCTGTTTTCTGTGCTCAAACTGGAAATGGACAGGCAGGATGATTTTTGGTAACAAGGACTTAAACTCTCTTGCTAGCAGAACTACCTCCTGATTGGAAAACTCCTGTGTTCTAAACAACAAGCCCACTGAATGTACATATATATAATATATATGTATATATGTACACATGTATAATGTATTATGTGTATATCTACACATATATGTCATATATACATATGTTGTGCATATATGTAATATGTGTGTTCACACATGTCTGCTTGTGTATGTGTGTATATATTCATGTGTACATTGCATATATGTGTACTTATGTGTATATGTACATGTGTGCATGTATGCATATACATACATGTATGTGAACATGTGTGTGAGAATGAATCTTACTTTCACAAGAAGACAATTATCCTACCCTAGCTACTCCTAGAATAGATAAATAACTCAACTTTCTATCTAAAGATATCATTTCATTGCTTATCTATTTTAGTTGTTACTATCACTGTCAATTATATGAAACCTTGAGATTCAAGAAGCTTAAAGAATTATCAGTGTTGCAGAAAACACATGGCTCATCACTGTGCCCGGCAGAATGTATGCACTATTAGCAGAGTATAATTATCGCTGGGAGTCCTAGTGAGGGGCAGCTACTGGAGGTTCCGGAAAGGCTTTGCAATGCACTGCACATGAAGATCTAGGTAGAGTTAGTTAGATAACTAAAGCAGTCATGGGATCACTTGAAAGGAAACACATTCACACTCAGCGGGACAAGCAGGCCTGTTGAGCTAGGGGTCTATATGCAGTAAAAGCGCCCGAGGCAGAATAAATAGGGGCTGATTTTGAGGAATGTTGGGGAGAGCCAAGCCTGGCTACTTGGAAGCCAGAATGGCCCTGGAGACTAAGGTGTAGAGCTGGGCACACACCACAGGCAGGAGGGAAACGATGGGAGAGTTGTAATTAGCTTGCATTGTTGTGATCAAATGTTTTTGAAAACGTTCTTTTTTAGGTGAGCCTTGGGTACATACACATGATTAACCAGGAAAGCACAGGCTACCATGTCCCTGGCTGAGGTGACTACTTTCCTAATTATGGCTTTACTCAGTGAAGTTATTTATTCTGGCAGGAACCAAACCTAACACATTCTGCTTCCCTCCACTTACCCTGAGTGTGCCCTTCAGGGCAGAAGCACACAGTGGGCACAGGAGCAATACAGATACTCAAGATGCTCAGTCCCAATACACGTACCTCGAGAGGAAGTAGAAAAAGTGTCTTCATGTCACACTTATATGTTTTGTTAACATTAAGTACTTGCATGAGAGAAATATAGAGATAGTAAAATGAGTCCCGTGCTCAAACAGGTTTTCATGAAATATGACGACATGAGCGCAATGCGTGACCTTCTATGAAATTCTTCAGCTTGTTGGCCTCACTTCTCCTAGTACCTAGACAATCCCAAAATGTCATCTGCTATTGCCCCACCTTAAATGTCTGTCACACCATGGATGCCCTTGAACAATGTATTATTGTCTTTTAATGTTCTTGAACTTTATAAAACATAGATCCACTTTTGGTGCAGTCTTCTAAGATGCTTTTATTAACAAGTAATCTGTTTCTCAGGCTGAGTCAGCCACACTGATGCATTGGCTTCCACTGCTGTACACTGTCAATCAGGTATAAATCTCACCGTGGATATTTGTCCGTCACTCTAGCAGCAGACAGGTGGGCTCCTCTGACTCCCACATTGCGGCTTCGTGGACTATCCTTCCATAAGACTCCCAGTGGCTTTTCAGCTACCCTCAGATGTGACTGCAATCAAATCTTACAAACTTTACTTTTATCTGATCTTGATAGTAGAAATGTAGTTATTAAATGTAAAGATCATTTTAGAGACATTTTATTTATCTATCTATTTATTTATCTGGTTACTTATTTGTGATGTGTAATGTGAGTGTCTATGTATGTGGATGGCCACCATGTACATACCTGGTATCCATGGAGCCCAAAAGAAAGCTTCAAGTCCACTCAGGCTGGAGATAGAGGCGGTTGTTAGCTTATATATGGGTTCTTGGAATAGAACCTAGTTCCTTTTCAAGAGGCAGCAAAGGCTTTTAAATCATTGCTCCGTCTCTTCAGCCCAAAATGAGACATTATGATGTGATGTTTGAAAACTCAGAAAAATGTCAATTCACACACATGCACTCACACACACATTTACCTACACATGCATACCAAATGCGTGCACAAATTAAAAGAATTGTTTATATTGATAAAAATCATGGTCATGTCAAAAACAAGTCTAATTTTATCACAAAAAATATATATTCTACGTCTAATAGATATATATGATTCTATAGATATATAAGGTAAAATAGTTAAATAAGGTCTTCGAAAGCTTCAGAGACCTACAGAATATGGCAGTTAAAGGTATTTTTATTATTCTAAAGATTCTTTGACAACAAAACATGTTAACTCCTGGCAAAACCCAGTCTGCCTCAGAGAAAATGATGAGCAACAAAGAACCTCCTTATGGAGATGGCTTCAAATGTGGCAAACAAGCCACTGGGCAAAATGTCCTTCTTTCTGCCACAGACAGAATTCTGCCTAAAAATAGGCAAATTTAGATGCAGGCAGAGTTGGCGGCTGAACTCTGCTAAGACAGGATAAATAAATCCTCAATAGTTCCTGCCTGACAAATATGTCTGTCAGATATATTGGGCCAGAAGGCTGAAGATGATGCTCCAACATTATAGAGAGTGTTGGGTGACTATTCAGGCAGTAAACTGTCTCAATAATTTTTTCATTTTGGAGCCTGCTAACCTGCACCTCTGGTTCACTCAGGTATTTAAGTTTTAGTCCTTCTCAAATCTCTGATGGGGTTGAAGACCAGAGAGTTTAGTCTCTCAATTAAGCTTATTAGATTAGAGTTTAAGATGTTTTTATGTCTAGACAGATGTTTTAAGTTAATAGAGATGAGATATGATAGATATTGACCTCCATTCAGAAATTTAGACCCAAGATGATAGAAAAGATGTTTATTTAAAGTTTGTCAACTACAAATAGCCAAGTCACTATGAATATAACATTTATATAATTCCTGATTGTCTCATGGTTCTTCCTGTTATATTTAGTTTAATTTATTCATGTATAATAATATAAATGTATATGTTAAAAAAGAAACAGAATAAAAAATAATGTAAATCTCACCTCTGAAACATTAAAGAAGGCAGAATATTTACATTTCTGTGACTATACAGATCTGATAAGCCAAAGCAATACTAGAAAATAGGCCATATATAATCCTATACAATAAAAGATCCTCAGGAGAAATCTCCGTACTCAATCTCAAGCTGTACTATAGAGCAACAGTAATTAAAACAGCATGGTACTGGCAGAGCAATAGGCTGGTTGATCAATGGAATCGAATCGAAGACCCAGAAATGAATACACACACACACACATAGTTACTTGATTTTTGACAAACAAGCCAAATCTGTTCAATGGAAAAAAGATAGCATCGTCAATAAATGGTGCTGGTCTAACTGGATGTCTACATGTAGAAAAATGCAATTAGACCCATATTTGTCACCATGCACAAAACTCAAGTCCAAGTGGATTAAAGACCTCGACATAAAGCCAGAGACACTAAATCAGTTAGAAGAAAAAGTGGGGAAGATCCTAGAACACATTGGCACAGGAGACAATGTCCTGAACAGAATATCAACAGCACAGGCCTTAAAGTCAACAGTTAGCAAATGGGACCTTATGAGGCTGAGAAGCTTCTGTAAGGCAGGTGACATTGTCAATGGAACAAAGCTACAGCCTACAGACTGGGAAAAGATTTTCACCAACCCTACATCTGACAAAGGTCTAATATCCAAAATATATAAAGAATTCAAGACATTAAGCACCACCAAACCAAATAACCCAATAGAGAAATGGGGCTCAGAACTAAACAGAGAATTCTCAACAGAAGAATATTGAATGGCTGAGAAACACTTAAAGAAATGCTCAACATCTTTAGTCATCAGAGAAATGCAAATCAAAATGACTCTGAGATTCCATCTTACACCCATCAGAATGGCTAAGATCAATAACTCAACTGACACCACGTGCTGGCGAGGATGTGGAGAAAGAGGAACACTTCTTCATTGCTGTTGGGAATACAAACTAGTACAGCCACTTTGGAAATCTATCTGGCTCTATGTCAGAAAACTCAGAATAGGGCTTCCTCAAGACCCAGCTATTTCACTCCTTGGAATATACCCAGCAAAATGCTCCACCACACAACAAGGATGTATGTTCAACCATATTCATAGCGGCCTTATTCATAATAGCCAGAACTTGGAAACAGCCTAAATGTCTCTCAGTTGAAGAATAGATAAAGAAACTGTGGTGCATTTACACTATGGAATACTACTCAGCTGTTAAAAACAAGGAAATCCAGAAATTTGTGGACAAATGGATGAGAATAGAAAATGATCATACTGAGTGAGCTAACCCAGAAGCAGAAACACTCACAGGGTATATACTCACTTATAATTGGGCACTAGTCCAAAAGGCATGTCCCATGAAAATCTTCTCTTACCAGGAGATTGAGATAGATGTGAGGACATCCCCTGGGATTCTAGGTAAGAGAAATATAGGAGAAGGGGCAATAGAAGGATCCAGAGGGTCCTAGAAACCTATAAGAGGAACATCATGATGGGTGGATCAGAGGCCAGGGGGGGGGTCTGCTCAAACTGTTATACTAACCAAGGACAATACAAGTAGTAAACATCGTACCCCTGCTCTGATCTACCCAATGGACAGGACATTCTCCACAGTTATGTGGAGAGCAGGGACTGATTCTGACATGAACTCTGGTGCCCCATATTTGACCCCCTCCCCTTGGTGGGGAGGCCTGGTGGCACTCAACGGAAGAATAAGCAGGCTACCAAGATGAGACTTGATAGCCTATGACCTTATAGTGGGGGAGGAAGTCCCCCTCGGTCATAGACCTAGGGGAGGGGAATAGGGTAAAAGCGGGAGGGAGGGAAGAGTGGGAGGATACAAGTGATGGGATAGCAATTGAGTTGTAATCTGAATAAATTAATGAAATTTAAATTTAAAAAAAGAAAAGAAAATAGGCCATATAACAGCATTGTAATCTCTTCTCTGCCTTTCTTACATGGCAAGAAGACCAAGAAGCAGTAGGAATGCAAAGCGTCTTTGTAACCAGCTCAATTTTTGATAGGTGGAGCTGGTAATAATATTGACAGCAACAAGCATGTTTGTGCTGTCATCATGCCTAAGTAAAGAATCCATAGAAAGGCTTGACATTTCTTAGTGGGAATTAGGGGAGATATTAGTGCTAAAACTGAACATCAGCATTTCAAACAGCACCTGGTGTATACATCAGGTGTGAGACTCAGTTCTGTCTCTCTCTAAGATCCATAGGTTAAAGTCCTAACTCTTTGTGCCTTATAGTATGAGCTTGGGTAGAGATAAGACCCTTGCAGGTAGAATCTACTAAATTATGGCAAGGTAACATGGAAGTAAGAGTCCCCCAGTACAGCACTGCAGATTTTCTTACAGAAGGGGAAAATTTGCAAGTGTGCACACATAGACTCCACACACAGACACATGTGCACACACACACATGCACCACACACTTATGCACATGCATACACATGCACATACATGCATGCCACACACATGCACATACTCTTGTGTACACATGCACACATCCATGTACCCACATGTATCACAAATGCACACACACACAAACACACATGCATGCACTCATAAACCACACACATACATACACATGCATACACACATGCACATACATGCACATACATGAAACAGACAGTGACATATCTGCTTTTATACCTTATTTGATGAACAGATATAGACTCTTCAAATCAAGTTGGAAAATACATTACAAACTATAAAATGTAATCTTCATATTGAATGTAATATGAAATTCAGATGTAGAATTGTTATTTATTCTAATGTTACTTTGTAAAAACTATTTGTGTGTATATTTACATGTGTGTTGCATTATGGATGTAGATATACATGGAGACCAGAAGAGGCCATCTGATCTCTAGAGTTGCCGGCAGTTGTAACCCACACAACAACGCGGTCGCTGGAAGCTGCACTGAGATCTTCTGAGCGTCAAGTGTCCTTAACCACTGATCAATCTTTCTAAGCCCTACCATGTTAGTTTTATTACTATCAGAATAGAGACACTTATGCTATCATACAACATGTGAACAGCTAAGTCAATCACAATAAATTTTAATTTTTTAAATAATTAATACTTCAAATACCCTCATAAATTTACAAAATGGAAGGGGTCTCAAAAGTCTAGTATAGAGATTTTTGGGTTTCTCAAGACTATTTCAAGGAGTCTGTGAGGCCAAACCAATTTCAGGATAATCCGAATACACCACTGGCTGAGAAAAACTCATTCTTGCATTCATGTACAGTAGACATGTTCAGAAACTGTTGGTCATATGGTGCATATCTGATGAGGCTCTCTTTCTTTCCAGTTGTATATCCATGGGTGATTGTATTTTCTTTATATAGTTCAGCTAGAACAATGTGCCATAAAAAGTTGAATGCAAAAGCTCATGGGAGAATCCAGCTGACTGTAACCATCAGATATTAAAAATACTTGTAAAACCATGCCACTGTGTTCAGTAAACTCTTATTAACTTAGAAATAGAAATTTTTCATCACTTAAATATATCCCCTAGATTAACTAGGTTGTAGTGGGACTAATACTAATTTTTAAATAATATTTTCCTTCAGATTAACATGTGACAGAATAAAGTACATAAGAAGACTCTGCAGCCCTCCACAGATTTTGAGCTGTGAAGAAATACTGAGTCTGAAACATTAAGAACTGATACAGAATGTGCTCTCTCACTTTAGTAAGAAGTATCAAAACACACACACACACACACACACACACACACTGGGAGGATGCTGCATCACTAGGGCTGATTGCTTAAGACTGAAGGGTTTAAAGGTTATTGATATTTTAACATCTTTTAAGCATCTTATCTGTGTTGCTAAAATTTTCCACTTCAGGACATGGGTTTTGTTTTGTTTTGTTTTGTTGCATCCAATGAAAGGCAATTTGTTTTCATTTGCACTGTTGTTCTTCACTTAAAAAAAAAAAATCTCCCTGCCCTCAAGCCATCATTTAGGGCCAAAAGTTGCAAAGTGTCTCTTAATTATTTTTCCAAAGAGTCTCAGCTCATAAAATTCTGCCAGATTTAAGGTCTACTGACAAATTAGCCATAAGCTGTTTGAAGGTAGAATTTATCAAAGCAATTTGTGTTGCACCAGCAGTTTTTATAGAAATGGCCTTGAAAACAACACCGAGCAGGAGGACCTATTTTCCAGGGAGTACTCATACAGAGACTTGGATGAAAATTAATTTTGTATTTAATTATCCATAGGTCCCATTACCACAAGATGTTAGTATTGCCAATGATATAGCCCAAAGATTTTGAGTAACACAGTCTTTAGTAGCTCTGTTTGTTCATTTGTTTGACTTTATTTTGAGTTCAAACTGAGCCTGTCTTCAGTATCTACAAATAAGAACTCGATGCGTGACTTCAAGCTAGTTACCGTGGGTCACACACCATGTTCTTAATGTATTGTGAGATTGGTGGTGGCATATGCTTTCCTGGAGTGATTATGAGCATTACATATTGTAGTACATGAAAATAAACACAGAAGGACCTAATTGATGTGCAAGTGCTACAAAACACCCAATGCTATTTTTACTTTTGTAAATACTTGCAAATCTGTGTTGGAGTCAGCAAAATGGCTCCCTCGTTGTCTTTGGAATAGTCTAGAATCTGTGGCCCTCCCTTTTTCTGTGATTCATATTACCTTCTCCTCTAGCCTTTAGAAACTCCTTGCTGTGAGTCCCCTCTTCTCTCTGGAGTATCAAGAAGATCCATTGCCTAGAATATTTTTCAGTTTCTCCTTCTCCTATACCACATGCCTCTGGTCAAGCAGGCTCTTCTGCTCTTGTTCTCTTCCACTTGATGTCTCATGCTTCCGTCTATGGGACGATACACCTCTCTCCTGGGTTCTTCAGCATCTTCCCTCTGAAAGTTGTGGTATTGTTATTCTCCTTGCTTTCTCCTTGGGATGACTTTTAGACCCCCTCTCCCTCTCTGCCCTTTATTATTTTGATTCTTAGGAAAAATAGGAATTAAAATACAAAAATTAGCAAGGAATCTAAAGCAAACAAATGAATATCCCCTCCTCCTTTTTTTGGTGTTTTTAAACAGGGTTTCTCTGTATAGCCCTGACTGTCCTGGACTCACTTTATAGACCAGGCTGGCCTCAAACTCACAGATAAATAAACCTTGGTTAGCCTTCTGTCTTGTCTCTCTGACATTTGAGATTAGAAAATGGCTCAGATTGAGTCTCACACAGAGAGTTTTTCACAAATCTAAACTCTCATATGTCAATAGCTCTTCAAATCAGTTACTGTTAATTTCACCCTTCTCCCTGCAAAATCCTAGAATTACCTACAGCTTATGGAGATCAGGGAAGAGTAAGGGTCATTCAGCAAGCATTGCTGTTGTATCTTCCAGATACAGGAAACTGGGAAATTCCAAGTAGACCTGAGATTTTGCATCACCATTCTGGGCCCAAATCCCAAATCCAGAAGATACAAATGTCCTCAGTATTATCCTACACTTCACTCTCCTAGGTGTTCTGAGGACCCATTGTTTTAAAGTGGAAAAGGAGTATCAATCATTCATATGACTATTATAAAAAATAATAAACCATCTTTCCATATTGCCCTAAAACATCCAAACAGATTTTGAGTGGCCCTTTTGAAATTTGAAGCATTTATACTGAATTATGTTTAAATAAGAATTTCCCTTTAGTGAAGAAATTAAATCTGAATAGTGTCATGTGATCATGGATGAATGCTCCTGAACCATACCAGATGTACCAAATGGTCAAGATCAATGTCGTCATTCTCATTTGCTTCCCCATTTTCTACACGTTCTGCAAAGGCTGAAATATTTTTATGACTGTAGACTACACTAGAGAACTTGGCAACTGCTTTTGACAAGGGAAAAAAAATCTGTCAATTATACTCTTTGAAGCATATAACTCTCTGACATTTACTCATCAGAATGCAAGTTGCAAGATGAGAGTTAGAGCTGTTGTTGTTGGCACGTTCTTCATTACTGCTAGCAACTTAATATTTTATAAAGTGCTAGGAAGAATCTGTTTTTAGGTTTGATTTTACTGAATCCTTGTTTCATACTGTCACCAGTATGTACCTTATTTCTCTTCACCATTTTTGTGAGTTCCATGTTTCACATTGGTACAGTGAATTGTAAGAATAAAACAGTGTCTTGATAATGCCGTATATTCTCCACTACATAACTGCATTAGCAATAGTTAAGCGAAGAAATTGCTTCAAAGTCTTCTTCATATGACCTTAGCAAATGTCATTATATCAGTCTGTTTGTTCATGTCTTTGCAGTTACACTGCTTACACAATTTTAATGCATCTATCTTGTATAGGTGAATTCAAAATTATGCATATGAGTTTTATTTGCAATATTTCAGAATAAAATATGTGTGTAGATTGCATATGTATATATGTGCATATATGAACAAGCACGTGTGTGTGTGTGTGTGTGTGTGTGTGTGTGTGTGTGTGCGCGCGCGCATATGTCCCTGTGGGCTACCTTACAAATGCTAATATTTCATTTCCCTTCTCTTTGGAAACTGAGAGAGCTCATCCTTTTTAACCTGTTGTTACATAAGCTGGGTTCGTTGAAACACTGTGGTTTTATCAGAAGGAAATGGATTTTGCAATTTCTCACTGTATCTGTTATTTCTTCCTCCCTGGCAGACGCTACTGATGTGACTGCTGATGAATCACCCTTCTGATAAAGGCGAAGATGAGAAGCTGTTTAATTGAAGTAGCTTTGAGAGAGTGTACCTATTTTACTTTGCTTGGAGTTATTGATAAAACTGTGCATCCTCTTTCATCTCTCCAGCTTGTGTGAATTTGATGATGCTGATCAGGTTCACCCATGGAAATTTTGTCTCAGCTATGCTAAAATGAAAAGGAACAAGAATCCCAGTAGGTTGTAAAGTCTCCTAGGGTCAGCCGCTGTCTGCCCTGATTTGGGGTAGTAAAATCCAATTTCAACTCAGCCCACATGAACTGGGAAACAGCAGGTGACCTCACTGGCTTGCAGAATTTGGGCTTCTTCAGTTGTGTAACAGGACCAATCGCATCTGTTTTAGTAGCAGAAAGATATTAGGAGAGTATCAGATGGTCACGAACAAAATTGAGATCATTAAACACAAGCACCCACTAAAGCAATAGATCGGCATCAGAGCCACACTCCAGGTTAGAGGTCCAAGATGAAAGAACAGTGTGGCCAGTAGAGCTGAGGCCCGAGCTATCCTTGCACTGATCACAGGGTCTTCAGAACAGTTTCTCTAAGGCACAACTCTGTATCATTCCACTATATAGCCACCCTGAGGGGACTCTCTATTCTGTCTGTTGTCCGTGGAATGAAATTTAAACTTTTAGTTTGTGACTTGAGGCCCTTAGCCATTAAGCTTCAACTTCTCTTTGCGGTGTGATTGCCTGCAGTCACTTGCTTACACCATTTCCAAATGAGTCACCAGTTCCTATGAGGATCAAGATCATCCAGACCCCTGAAGCTCCTTATATGAAATGCCTTTATCAGGTTTCTGCTTTGTGTTGTAACCAGGAATGTTACCTATTTGCACAGTTAGTACCATTCAGAACTGGGTCTGGTCAAGCACTCAAGCACACATCCTCTTATTGCTTTAGAGTCCTTTGCATGTTTGAAACATGAAAAAACACATTACGTGATGAAGAAATAAGTGAGCAGATGCCTGGGAAGCATCCAACAGCAGTAATAATTGTATATGATCATCACCTCCATGCATGCATGTGAACAGTGAACAATTAGAAATGTACCATTACTTCATAAGCCACAAATAACTGAATTCAGGCTATTTCGCAGGCAAATTCTCCTCAGATTTAAGTATCTGGCCATTCTGATGTTACTCACTGTGATCTAGGATAATGAGCATCTATTACAGAGAGTCACTATCCCTAATTTTACTTACAAGATGCCAGTACCACCTGTGCTTGAGTTCTCAGGATACTGAAAGGGATCACAACACTTCTGAATGTCCCATGGGGCAAAATCGCTGAGCTATAAAGTAAACGGAAGAAAATGGTTTCAACCCTGATGATGGCAGGAAATAAAGAGAAAAATTACAGGCAGTGATTATCCATCCATCCAGATGAAAACTCGGAGCTAAAGATTAACAAGTCAAATTTACATATATGCTTAAAATGCTTTGGGCTGAGTTTTTCTTAGAATCTAATTAATAGGTTAAAACCTAACTCTATCTCTTGCGCCATGAACAGATTGGAGGAGTCAGACATTAATGTGCCTAAGCACGAAGCTAAGAGAATGTGAAACTGCACTGATCTTTCTCATCTTTCAGTACAGAAAGTCAACATGTTTTGATGTGAATGAATACCTCAAGATACACAACTTGTGCCTCTCACTGATTGCTGTTAGCTACAATAAGAGGCCAAGATTAGCTCAAACTTCCCAGATTTTCTCAAATAACTTGGCATGCTTGCGTATACCTGTACTTGTACAGAAAATCCTGAACATAGTCAGTAATGGCAATATCAACAACAGCCACAAAATAGAAACAGAAAATAGAGCTACGTAGCAGATCCATCTTATCATAATATACAAACATAGGTGTACAGAAACTACTACATGTTGCAGGGGGAATGCCCGAAGAAACATGCTTCATAATATACATACTCAGATCAGGTGTCTGTAAAACCTCAGCCCAGCGGTTCTCAATATTTCTAATGTTGCGACCTTTTAATACAGTTCCTCATGTGTGGTGACCACCAACCATAAAATCATTTTGTTGCTTCTTCATTACTGTAATTTTGCTGCTGTTATGAGTTGTAATATAAATTTCTAATATAAAGAATATCAGATATGCAACCCCTATGAAATGGTCATTTGACCCCAAAGAGGTTGTAACCCATAGGTGGAGAATTACTGTTCTAGAGGGTGTCTGTATGCTCTTGCTTCCTTTGGTCCACAGAACAGAACACTGCCCCACTGGGATAAATATGAGTCTATTTGTATTTTTCTACATGTAGCCACCCAGTTAGACCAGCACCATTTGTTGAAGATGCTACCTTTTTTCCATTGTATGGATTTGGCTTCTTAGTCAAAAATTGAGTGCCCATAGATGTGTGGGTTTATTTCTGGATCTTCTATTCAATTCTACTGGTCAATCAGCCTATTTCCATGCCAGTACCATGCTGGTTTTATTACTGTTGCTCTATAGTACAGCTTGACATCCAGGGTGGAGATTCCTCCAGAAGATCTTTTATTGTACAGGATTGTTTTTGCTATTCTGAGTTTTCTGTTTTTCCATATGACATTGAGAATTGATCTTTCAAGGTCTGTAAAGAATTGTCTTTGAATTTTGATAGGAATTGCATTGAATCTATAGATTGCCTTTGGTAAGATGAACATTTTTACTATGTTGATTCTCCGGATCCAGGATCATGGGAAGTCTTTCCATCTTCTGATACATTCTTCTATTTCTTTCCTTACAGACTTTGTTACTGAGGTGTGTTTCTTGTATGCAGCAGAATGATGGATCCTGTTTACAAAACCATTCTGTTAGCCTGTCACTTTATATTGAGGGATGGAGTCAATTGAGATTGAGAGATATTAATGGCCACTAATTATTAGTTCCTGTTATTTTGATGTTGGTGGTGTTGGGTGTGTGTGTGCACATATTTCTCTTCTGGTTTTGCTGCAGTGGAGTTATTTCTTTGCTGTATTTTCTTGGATAGTTAACCTCCCTAGGTTAGAGTTTTCCTTCTAGTGTCTTCTGTAGGGCTTGGTATTTGCATAGATATTTGTTTAATTTGGTTTTGTCATGGATGATCTTGCTTTCTCCATCTATGGTGATTAAAAACTTTACTGGGTATAGTAGTCTAGGCTGACATCTGTGATCTATTAGGGTCGGCAAGTCATCTGCCTAGACTTTTCTGGCTTTTAGAGTCGCTGTTGTGAGGTCAGGTATAATTCTGATAGGTCTGCCTTCATATGATATTTGGCCTTTCCCTTGCAGCTTTTAATATTCTTTCTGAGTCCTGTACATTCAGTGTTTTGATTATTATGTGGCAGGAAGATTTTCTTTTCTGGTCCTATCTATTTGATATTCTGTAAACTTCTTGTATGTTTATAATCATCTCTTTTTTTAGGTTAGGGAAATTCTCTTCTATGATTTTGTTGAAAATGTTTTCTGATCCTAAAGCCAGGAATCATCTCCATCTTCTATTCTTATTATTCTTAAGTTTTGTCTTTTTATAGTGTCCCTGATTTCCTGGATGTTTTGTGTCAGGAATGTTTTTGATTTAACATTTTCTTTCACAGATGTATCACTTTCTTCAGTTGTATCTTCTACAACTGAAATTCTCTCCTCAAACTCTTTTATTGTGTTGGTGATACTTACATTTGTAGTTCCTGCTCACTTCCGTAAGTTTTCCACCTCCAGGATTCCCTCAATTTGAGTTTTCTTTATTGTTTCTATTTCCATTTTCAGGTCTTGAACCATTTTATTCATTTCCTTCACCTGTTTCATTGTGTTTCCCTGTATTTCTTTTTTTTTCCTCAAGTTTCTACTGAGAGGAAAGTAGATCCCCTCTACTTCTTTACTCTTTTTTTATATTAATTTATTCATATTACATCTCGATTGTTAGCCCTTCCCCTATTTCCTCCCATTCTTCCCTCCCTCCTATTTCTCCCCTTCTCCCCTCCCCTATGTCTGTGACTGAGGGAGACCTCCTCCCCCTATATATGCTCTCAGAATATCAAGTCTCTTCTTGGTAACTAGCTATCCTTCCTCTGAGTGCCACCAGGTCTCCCCATCCAGGGGACATGGTCAGAAAAGGGCCACCAGAGTTTGTGTGAGAGTCAGATCTCACTCTCCACTCAACGGTGGAGAGTATCATGTTCGTCGGCTAGGTCTTGGTAGGGGTTCGAAGCTTACTGCTTATATTCTCCTTGGCTGGTGCCTTAGTTTGAGGAGGACCCCAGGATCCAGATCTGCCTGTCATAAAGTTCTTCTTGTAGGTTTCCAGGACCCTGTGGGTCCTACTATTTCCTCTTTCTTCCATGCTACTCTTGCCTAAAGTCTCAATCGGATATCCTCTTCTCTGACCCACTTTCTTGGTAAGTAAAGTTTTTCATGGTACGTATCCCTTGGAATAGTGTTTTGATATAAGTGAGTATATACCATTTGTCTCTTTTTGCTTCTGGGTGAACTCACTCATTTTGATAATTTCTAGATCAATCCATTTGTCCACAAATTTTGGGAATTCCTCGTTTTTAATAGCAGAGTAGTATTCCATTGTGTAAATATACCACAGTTTCTTAGTCCATTCTTCTACTGAGGGACACTTAGGCTGTTTCCATGTTCTGGCTATTATGTATAGAGCAGCTATGAACATGGTTGAACATATGTCCCTGTTGTGTGGTAGGGCATTTTCTGGGTATATTCCAAGGAGTGGGATGGCTGGGTCTTGAGGAAGCCCTATTCCCATTTTTCTGAGAAAGCGCCAGATAGCTTTCCAAAGTGGTTGTACTAGTTTGCATTCCCACCAGCAATGAAGGAGTGTTCCTCTCTCTCCACATCCTCGCCAACATGTGGTGTCATTTGAGTTTTTGATCTTAGCCATTCTGATGGGTGTAAGATGGAATCTCAGTGTCGTTTTGATTTGCATTTCTCTGATGACTAATGAGGACGAGCATTTCTTTAAGTGTTTCTCGGCCATTTGATATTCCTCTGTTGAGAATTCTCTGTTAAGTTCCAAGCCCCATTTCACAATTGGGTTGTTTGATTTTGTGGTGTTTAATTTCTTGAGTTCTTTATATATTTTGGATATTAAACCTTTGTCAGATGAAGGGTTGGTGAAGATCTTTTCCCAGTCTGTAGGCTGTCGCTTTGTTCTCTTGACAGTGTCTCCTGCCTTACAGAAGCTTCTCAGCCTCATGAGGTCCCATTTATTAATATTCCAAGCAAATGGTCACAAGAAACAAGCTGGGGTAGCCATTCTAATATCTAATAAAATAGACTTTCAACCAAAATTAATCAAACGAGATGAGGATGGTCACTTCGTACTCATCAAAGGTAAAGTCAACCAAGAAGACATCACAATTTTGAACATCTATGTTCCGAATACAAGGGCTCCCACATTTGTAAAAGAGTTATTAACAAAGCTTGCCCCACTCATTGATACCCACACATTAGTAGTAGAAGACTTCAACACCCCTCTTTCACTCAAGGATAGGTCTTTGAATCAAAAAATAAGCCGGGAAATAACCGCATTAACCAATGTCATGAATCAAATGGATCTAACAGATATCTACAGAACTTTCCACCCAAATGCAAAGCATTATACCTTTTTCTCAGCACCCCATGGAACATTCTCTAAAATTGATCACATAGTTGGTCATGAAGCAAACCTCAATAGATACAAGAAGATTGAAATAATACCTTGTATCTTATCGGATCACCATGGTCTAAGGCTGGACTTCAACAACAACAGAAAAAACAAAAAGCATACTAACACGTGGAAACTAAACAACTTCCTACTTAATGACACATGGGTCACGGAAGAAATAAAAGACTTCCTGAAATTCAATGAAAATGATGGAACAACATACCCAAATTTGTGGGACACATTGAAAGCAGTGCTAAGAGGAAAATTCATAGCACTAAGCACCTTCAAAAAGAAAAAGGAATCATCCCACATAAACAACCTAACAACACATCTGGAAGCGCTAGAAAAAAAAGAAGCAGAAACACCCAAGAGGAGTAGACACCTAGAAATAATCAAACTCAGGGCTGAAATCAATAAATTAGAAACAAAGAGAACAATCCAAAGAATCAACAAAACCAAGAGCTGGTTCTTTGAGAAAATTAACAAGATAGACAAACCGTTAGCCAATCTAACTAAAAGACAGAGAAACACTATCCAAATTAACAAAATCAGAAATGAAAAGGGAGACATAACAACAGACACCTTGTATTTCTTTAAGGAATGTATGTGTTTCCTCTTTAAAGGCTTCTATCTGTTTGGTTGTATTTCCCTATATTTCTTTAAGGAATTTATTTGTTTCCTCTTAAGGCCTCTTTCATCTTCCTAAGGACAGATTTAAGGTCATTTGTGTGTGTGTGTGTGTTTCAACTGTGTTAGGATATCCAGTGTTTGTTGTATTAGGTTAGCTGGGATCTGATGATATCATATTGCCCTGGCTCTTGTTGGTAGTGTTCTTAAGCTGGCTTTTAGTGATCTGGTTGTCTCTGGTGTTGTCTGGGTGTTCCTAGTGTCTGAACACTACTCAGGAAGGCAAGGAGATCCATGGGCTAGAAGCTGCATCTTCCTAGGGCCTGAAATCCTTCTCTGATAAAGCAGGTAGGGTCTTGGGATAGAGGCTAGACCAAATACTCTTTAAACAAAACTTTTTTACTCTTTCTTTTGAAGTTTGCTATGGTAGCTTTATTAGACTTTTAAGTATTTTAAGCTATTCTCTCTACTCCCTGCTACAAAACTTGTATACAATTCAACTTTAAGATACTACCATCAATATCACAATTAAATTTATCCTCTTTTCATCTTTCTAAAAGACAGAAATCTTAAACATCATTAAAAACATGTAATTTTTCTATTTTCATGTCACAATAAAACTTATGCCATGACTGAGTATATATTGTTATGTCATTTTCTTGAAACATTTTTCTCCCTATCTTTTGATATAGATTTAAAATGAGGTCCAATTTTCTTTAGTGGTATAGCCATAGGTAATTCTCACATGCTCCTGTAAATAGTACCTTACCTACTGTTTTAGTTGATTTTCTATTGCTGTGATGAGATACCATGATCAAGGCAACTTATTAAAGAAAGTGGTTAAATAAGCTTATGGTTTCAGAGGGCTAGAGTCCATGCAGATGGAGCAAAGGCATGGTGGCATGAACAGATGACAGTCCACAACTTGATCACAAGTAGGTAGCAGAAATAGCTAACTGGGAATGACAAGATTCTTTTGAAACCTAAAATTCCACTCCCAGTGACACACCTTCTTCAATAAGGGCACATCCTCTAATTCCTCCCAAACAATTCCATCAACTGAGCACCTAGTATTAAAACATATGAGCCTATTATGTCACATAGCATTTGTATTGTTGAAATATATTTTGTACGTTACAACACTGAATAAAAGATTGGAGGCCTTAAAAAAATTAAAAAAAATAAAATAAAACATATGAGCCTATGGAGGTCATTCTAATTCAAACCACCACACCTATGCTCCTGAAAATGGTCTTAATTAAACTTACAAAATAGAAGAGAGACTAAGCTAGGAAGAAAGTAGATATCAATGGGTGTAGATAGGAGACAATAGATGGGAATGAAAGGTGACCGTGGTCAAAAACATTATATACATATTCAAAAATGTAATAAAGCTCACTATTATGTAAAATTAACACATAATAATTAAAACTTAAAAGTGGGTATATTTATTAATTTATGTATGGTACCCAATTTGATTAATATTAATGAATGCTTTTTCTATGCCTAGCACTTTGCCATATAGTAGGAATGCAAAAAAAAATTATTTTTTGTTTTTAAAAAGCTTTGGATACTGGGGAAGTGAATTAAGAATTTTACCCAGCTGTGAACCCTGTGAACCATAATGAGGACTGCCTAGCAAATATATAGACTGATAGCATGAATATTGGCAGTAACCAACCACTTTCTGGTTAGATTCAAAGCCCACCTCCAAGATGAGACTCATACCTGGTGCTAATAATTGAGCCAAAAAATCCATGGCTGGTTGTCTTACACTCCAGGGAGAACATTATATTGTTCTGCTTTATGGACATAGTACTAAATGGCCACCCAGGTTTTTGTTTTTATATCCATAAATTAATGCCTATTTTAACTCTCACAAAAGAGACTTCACATGCATTAGATGGAAACTAATACCAAGACCCACAACTGCTCAATGTCCAGAGAATAAGAGGCTATGGAATACACAGCCCTCAATGAGACATCTATATCACACCGTCTCTTCCCAAAGCTCAGATAGTATTGAGGAACAGAGAAAATGGATCTGAAATATAATAATAATAAGGTGGATAACTATAGAAGAAAAAATTTTTGTCAACTAGCTTCTATTCAAATTTATATGGCTTGCACATGGGTATTCTCTTGTGGGAAACACATACACACACGCATCCACGCATGTACACAAACAAGCAAGCACATAAATAAAACCCAAACTAGGAGATCTTTTGTCTGTACATATTGCACGCACAGTTAGCATTGTGCAGCATGCTAAATGGAAGATCACATGGAGCATATTCTGGCAGAAGTAAGAAGATGGCTTCTAGGAAGGCCGCTGAAGTGGCTAGCAATTCATGACTAATGATTTCATGGTTTCATTAAAGAGGAAAAAAGAAAACGACAGAAGTGCACCTCTAAAATCATACCCTAGAGTCAGGCTAACACATCTATTCTCCCAGAGGCAAGCTCTAACCACAGTCCCAACAGTTTCACAGCAAATGTTTTCTTTTATGTGCGTACCCCCCCCCCAAAAAAAGTATATCTGGAAGAAGACAAGATATTCCATTTTCTCATTTTCTACTGAAAAGGAACAGAAAGAAAAAAATTAAAACAAAAGTGACTCACATAACTAGGTTTGTACACACAGCTCAGGCCGCAACACCGGTTAGCCCACTGTGTTGGTCAAGCATGCTGGGACATCTCTTCATCACCAGACTAAAAACAGGACAAGGGTACATGTGACAGCAGGACCTAATGCTTCTCTCTGTACTTCCCAGAATGCCCTTCTCTGCCAGAGCCACCTCAACCCCCAGGATGTATTAGTTCTGTGTTGTTCAGCAAATCAGTTGCTTCTGTACACCTCATAGGGTTTCTTTCTATTTTGTTTTGTTTTCCCTTGTTAAAATAAATTAATAGATATTTTCCTAAAAATACTGAGAGGGTTAAATTACACTTCAAAACATCCGAACAAGCTTATGAAATGCTCAGCCTGTTGGATAATGAGCAAATCCTTCCTGCTCCTGTTTCCTCTTCCTCATTCTCTCTTTTTTTCCCACATTCTTTCCAGTAGACATCTGCACATTCAGATTAAAATCCAGTTGTCTTAAGAGTGGAAATGTCATTTATCTAAAACTTCAAGTTATTTTCATGCTAATAAGATTCCCCCAAATTGATGAAGGTAACTTGACAGAGTCCCTAGAGGCAGGGAGGCCTTCAAAGGCCCAAAGTTCTCCTCAGCTCCTTGACCTTAGCCAGAGACTTGGATACAGCAAAAAACCTTCCAGAGCTACAGTATGACTCATCCTCTGCCAGGCCCGTATGCACACTTTTCCATCTCATTAACAAAATGCTTATTCCACACAAAACCTTGAAGAAAAAGTAATTCTTTCCCAAATAAAAAAATAATCTCTTCTCTCCTATCTCTAAAACTGGATTAAACATCCCAATAGAAAAAGGAAAAATATTTCTTTTTTTTTTTCAATAAAAATGACTTTCTACTCCAGATCCATCAAGAGGCAGTGTCTTCTTTAGTTCTCCATAGCTATGTGGCACTTTTTTTACATAAAGGTATGAGCTATCATTTTGAGTCATATATAAATGTACAAAAACACCAGGGAAGAGGGCTAAACAGAGGTTTGACAAAGGGAGATATACACCAAAGTCTCTGTATTACACTTGAGAAGGGAACTAGTGCCTTAGTGTACTGAGAAACTTAATGTTCAATAACATTTAAATTCATAGTAGATAAGCAAATTAATTGAAGTAAAAAAAGAGAAGGCATAAACATATGCCTGTATCCAAGAAAAGTGAGCAAATATTTATAAACAAGAGAATAAATGCTAAATATAGGAAATATAGAAAACCAAATGCTATTGCAGATAAGAAATATTGTGTGCTGAGGAGCACTGTGGCATCAATCCTGTTTAGGTCACCCCTGCAGGGTGTAAACCTGATCTACTAATCTAGTGTGCTTTGCAAGTGTTTCGTCCCAAACTGACAACATCGATGAAGTATCTGACCCTAAGTTAAATTTCACATTCTTGAAAGTTCATTCATATGAATTAGATTCATCAGCAATATTGGGAAAGGATATGTTAGAAAAAGAAGCTGATGAGAGAGATCCAGTAGAAACTGACATACTTAAGAGACACTGGGATATTATATTGCTGCAAACTGATGTCAAATTGTGTCATGTCAATGATCTCCTGATAAAAATTTATTCCTCCCTATGTAGGTTAACAAGCTTCATCCTGTTAGAAAAGAGACAAGGCATAGTTTTATGACTTTAAGAGAAAGTCAATTTGTAGTATTCTAGGTGGAAGAGCAGAGGAGACCACGCCCAGGCATTGTCTCCTATCAGCTAGGCATTGTCATCCAGCATCCCTGAGCATTTCATCTTGTGTTCCACCATGTTGTGTCACTCCCACCCACCAATGAATTGTAAAGTCTATAAATACTAGCTTGACAAAATGATGAGTCCAAATATTTCCAGGGTCCCAATTACAATTTCTATCAAACCGGGGGCTGGCGTTCAAATGCACCTTGTTAGTGACACTGACTTCCAAAGTTACCATCAAAGTCCCTGTGCCAGTCACCATTTGGCATAGGTGACCAAGATATTACTCCTAATTCTATCAAGCAGAAAAGAAAGAAATGGGCTGATTAATGGCTGGACTAATTAATAACTTGCATGACATATTATGGCTCTAAGCTTTGTAGTCCATTGGAAATAGAAGTTCAGAGAAGGCTACAGCCATAAGACCTTGAACACACCCTATCTTGTCTGTTCTTGGAAGCTAAGCAGAGCTGGCCCTGGCTAGCACTTAGAAAGGAGACCTATCAGAATAGGAAAAGCAATAAGAAGTTGGAAACAAAAACAGCTGTAGACTCTTCCCTACCATCTTAATCACAGTGGGAAAGAGGGAGCTGGGCAAGAGCATTGTGATTTTGATTTTCTTTTACTTCGTGCTCATGATAGCTTCTTTTTCCCCCCCATAAAATGTGCTTACCACTTGAGTTCTTTTCAGATGTGTCTATCTCTGTAATTTCCTAGCTTCTACACCAGATTATTGGTTTGTTTTCTTTTTTGTAATATTGATCTCTTTAATTCCTGATAGGTTCTGGCTATCAATCTTTCATCAAATGAGCACTGCAGCAGTTTTCTCCCATTCTGCTCATTGATACATTGCTGTACAGGAAATGCTGCTTGGTTAGATTTTTCTATTTGTTTATATTTACTTCTCTTGCTTGCACTTTTGGGATCAAGTCCTCCAAAAATTGTTTCCTATTGTCCATGTCTCAAAACTACAGTCCTCCTACCCCTGACATTTGGAGCATCCTGTCCTAAGCACTGTTCTGTGCTGAGACTCTGTGAAGGAAGCCTTGTTTTTACTGTCTGGTTCTGACCTTGTGTAATTGAATGCAAGTCATTTACTAAAAATAAAAGGAGTATTGGAGGATAACGGAGATGAGATCAAAGGCATTCATGACTATGCTTATCTTGAAAAATATCTAAGCTATTTCAAGACTTCATAGTTTATAGCAGTTGGTGTGCAGTTAATAAGGATGTAGAGCCCTGTTACTCTAAATGTAGCTATTTGAATTACTATCCTGTGGTTATCTGATGCAATCACATCTGTACTTGTTGCATCAGTAACTGGTCCACAAGAAGATATCCAACATGTGCAGCCAGCAGAACATTCCCCTTCCTGCCATGCACATCAATGTGAGGTTCCCTGAAAATGAATGACACAGACAGTGCTCTCTTATGTGAGTTGTAGTGATAGGGAAAGCTGTAAAAATCAACTGTTGTAAAAATTTAAGGAAGAAAGTACATTCTCAAGGACACATGCACCTTTTTGCTTAAAATTATATTACAGAAGATTTCTAACCTTCAAATTAAATATATTAAATATGTGCTTTTCTTGTTATAAAAATGACTGCATAACTCTTGTGTATCAAATATACTTTATTAATATCACATATTCAACACATTACACACTTTTGAAGAAACCAGAGATGTCCAAAATTAAACAATCTTAGGGAGCAATATGGCATAGTTTCTACAGATTCATATACTTCAGCATTAACACTTGTTAGAGATACAGTTGCATGTATTGAAAACACCATTAAATCTACATAAAATCAGTGGTGTTGTGAAAAGAATTTGAATAAGGTATGTTGATGTGTATGGTACTACATAAATATAAATATTTTCTGTTCTTTCAAAATAGCATATTATTTTCAGCTAGTATTCTGTCATTAATACCTTTTAAAATGTATTGCCAAATGATATTTTCATGAGTCAATAGAGAACTGTTTGTGGAGTGGGTGAGGTGTGTGTGTGTGTGTGTGTGTGTGTGTGTGTGTGTGTGTGTGTGTGTGTGTTACCAGCAAGTTCATAAACTTTAAATCTTTTTTTTTTCCTTTTTCTAAAACAAAGGTCTTTCCCTAAATTTTCTTCTATGTGGCTTCATGATATCAGATCCTGCATTAAAGTATTGACTTAATTTCATTGATCATTATATTGGATGGAAAAAATCATTTCATTTTCATTCTTTTGAATATCCAGTTTACCCAACACCATTTAGTGAATAGTTGCACTTTCTCTAATTTATCATTTTGTCTCTTTTTGTCAGAAATCACTTGGGTATAAATACATGAGTTTACTTTTAGGCACTCCATTCTATTCCTTTAGTCTGTGTGCCAATTTTTAAATCAGTGATATATTGCTTTGATTAATATAGCTTTGTAGTATACTTTATAATTAAACATAATAATGTATTTCATCATGATAATTTCATGCATGCATATAATTCAGTTTGATCATATTCACTCCCAAGGACTTTTCTATTCCTTTCCCTGATCCCACTGGCCCCTTTTCTCTTTCCAATCAGTCCCCTTTGGTTTTCTTTTCGATTTATATCTTTGTTCATTTATTTATTTATTCATTCATTTGTTTGTTTATGACCTATCAAGTTCAATTAACATTGCTTACAGAATCCTGACTAAGGGATGTTTTACTTGCTAGAGTAGGGAGATACTTACCTCAGTGGTATGCTCACTAGTAAAGTGTCCATTTCATGCAAGCGACCATTGGTGATCCTACGGTCAATACATTAAAATCTACTGTCCTGATTTAAATGAGATGTTAGCCTTTCATGGTCACTACAGTTATTAATATTGTTTATAGCTGCATTCTGCTTTACTTTCCATCTGTCTCTCTATTGGCCATTCCCATCTCATTTGAATGAAATATTTTCTTCAGCATTGCCCTTCATTTTCTATATCAGACTTTTTCATGCTTTTTTCCTCTAGAGCTAATAATACACATTGTTTACCTACCAAAGCCATTCTAGAGTCAACATTTCACATCTCTCTCTCTCATATAGCCTTTCATATGTCATTTCTTATTTCTATGTCCTACTCTATATCTAATGGTTTCCATGCCAACCTCAAAATAAAATTAGTTTAGGAATCATTTCCTACCATTTTGACAATTAAATAGTCATTATTTTTAAGTTAAATGCTGATGTTTGAGATTATGATATACTAATATTTCTCCATTCCTCTTCTTTTCTTGAAACTCTTTCATTTACGCTTCTCTTCTCTGCTTTCTTTCACATTCATAGCTTCTTTTTTAAAAGCTAACTACTGTTATATGCATACATGTATATTCACATATCTCCCAAATATAATCTATTTGGTCTAAATAATGCTACTTGTATATATGTTTCCAGGCTGATCATTTGGCAGAGGATAGTCAATTGGTGTGCTCTTCCCTGGGTAAGACCACTCCTTCCACTTCCGACTTTCCTAGGTTGCCTATAGATTTTTTGTGTAGGGTTGAGGCCTCATGGAATTTTCCCATCCCACTGACATGTCTACTAGTATCATCCTTGTTCAACTCATATTTAGGCAATTGTTGGTGAGACTTTATGGGTGAAGCTTCTGACATTACTAAGATATCTCACAGCAAAATCTCTGCTCCTCTGGCTCATACAGTCTTTCCACTTTATCTTCCTCAGTGTTCCCTGAGCCTTAGTTGTGGGTGTTTCGTACACGTCTCTATTGGAACTGGGCTCCACAACTCTGAATTTTGATTTGTTGTAGTTTTCTGTAGTAGTTTCTGTCTTTTGCAAAGAGATGTTATCTTGATGAGGCATGAGTACTACACTTATCAGTGAGTATAAGGACAAATGTTTATAGATTGTTGTTAGGGAGTGTGCTGCTTATATACATCAGTGTTGCAAATTCTTATCCAGTCACCAAGACTTCACCAGCACTGAGTAGTTAATTAGGCTTCCAATCCCAGGAATGGTTTCCCTTCTGTTGAGAAGCTCTAATTTGATTAAAAGAACTATTGGTTACCACCAAGATATGTGTGTCACTACTTCACTCTTAAAGATGTTGTACCATGCTAGCCATTGTTATGGGTAATAGACATCAGAGCTGGTCAGGGCTATTGATTGCTTCTCTTCTTCAGAAGATTTCATGATGCCTTTATGTACCATGAAAGCTGGTTATCAGTGAGGAAGCTTTCAGGCCATAGCTCATGGGGTATCTGGGCCTGGGATTTAAAGTGCATAATGTCTCCTGCAATGGGGATATATCTCTTAACGCCGGGGGAAAACTAATGGTAATATCAATAGGCCATTTTGGAGACTCTTCAATAGCCCTGGTCAACAAAATGGGGCTTCTCATGTTTGTCATTGGTGTTTTTGTTAGGTAGGCTTTGATCAGAGGGAACACCATCAGCTCAGATGAGAAAAGTTCTTTAAAATAATATACGAATATGTATATCCAGAATTATGTGCAATAATGTGGTATTGTTTCAAGCTTGTCTCCATGAAAGACTGGATGTTTTATATGAGTTTATTACATATAGCGCTTAGTGATTTGGTATCTTGAGATATGTTTCCTCTATCCCTACATTCTCTGGGACATCCATCATAAAGGCATGCTGGATTTTGTCAAAGCTTTAGAGCCATTTCTGTGGTTTATTACACTTATTGACTTGCATATGTTGAACTATACCTTTATTTCATGAATAAATACAACTTGATTATAGTGTATAATCTCTTTGATATATCTGTGTTCTGTTTGGAAGCATTATAATGAGTGTTTCTGAGTCTGTGTTGATCAGGTATATCAGCTGTAATTTTCTTCTTGTTGTGTCTTTACCTGGTTTGTTATTGGAGTCATGCTTGCTTTGTAGAAAGAATTTGAAAGTACTCTGCCTGTTTTATTTTTTCTTTCTTTCTTATTAACAGTTTATGAAGGACTGGCTGTAGATTGTCACTGAATGTCTGGTAGAGTTCTGTTGTGAATCTATCTACTCCTGGACTTAGTTTTAGCTGGAAGGCTTTTCATTACTATTTTAATCATCTTGTTTGTTATGGGTCTCTTTAGGTTGTTGGCTTCTTCATGACATAATTTTGGTGTTTTGGCCAAATTTAGAAATTTACTTATTTCTTTTGTGTTTTCCAGCTTCATGGAGTAGAGATTGTTAAAATATTCCCTTATAATATTCTGAATTTCTTTGTGTCTGTTGTCATGTTTCTCTGTTCATTTTTGCTGCTGTTGGCTTGGATCTCTCTCTCTCTCTCTCTCTCTCTCTCTCTCTCTCTCTCTCTCTCTCTCTCTCTCTCTCTCTCTCTCTTTCTCTCCTGGTTACTTGGGTCAAGGGCCTGTTAATTTTGTTTATCGTCTCAGGAAACAGAGACAAATTCTGTTTATTGTTTATATTGTGCAAATGAAAAATCAATGAATAATGAGTGTGACATGTTGCCAAAGGTCAATCCTAAATGGTAGAAAGAATGGGATTTGAATTTTTTACTTGGGCCATATCTGAGTTCAAAAATCCATGATTCTAACTCTTACTCCTCGCTTGTTAAATATTCTCCAAAATAAAACCTGATATTTTTATTCCTTCTTGCACAATGTATATCTTTTCTTTCTGCCTTTCTTTCTTTCTTTCTTTCTTTCTTCCTTAAGATTTGTTCCTTTTCATGTGGTGTGTGTGTGCCTGTTCTTCACATGTGCCTACAGGGGCTAGAGGGCATCAGATGCCCTGGAACTGGAGCTACAGGTGACAGTGTGTTGCCTGATTTAGGTGCTTAGTCTGTAAGAACAGTAACTTTTAATTGTGGAACCATCCCTCCAACCTCTATTTCTTGAGCATAGTCCAAGTTGCTTTATACATAAAAACACGCAGAGTACAAGTTAATACATGCCATTAATGTGAATTTGTGTCTGAGTATATCAGCTACTTAACAGTTTGTTTCTGATCTTACTTTAGCTGCTGTTTAAGATAATGATGGAGTGATCTGTGAATTCCCACTAAGAAGTAAACCAATCCACCATCTGCCCTTTGATGCAAAGAGTTATTCTGCCTTCTAGAGACTTCTAGAGACTGTTTCAATAGGCTTCAACCAAAATAGGGTCATAATCTGGGCACATTTGTCTTCCTCCCTATTATTTTACTCCAGACACGTAAAATATTAACTATTGACCAGACACATTGCAAATGGTGATTTGATCAAATAACTCAGCAATGGGAAATAGAATTTTAATAGAGAATTGAGTTTACTTTTTTCCTCCAGCAAATATGAAGGCCCTGTAGTGAAAAGGAAATAAATATGCATTGAAATTTCACATTAGGAAAAAGGTGAAGCCTGAATTTTGGAAGCGTCAAAGTGTAGTGAGATGACAAAGTGTGTGTTTATATATGCGTATGAACATATGTACACATGAGTGTGGAGGGCAGAAGTCAGCTTCAGGTGTGGTTTATCAAGAGCTGTAAACCTTGTTTATTGAGACTGGATCTCTCATTGACTTGGTGTTGACTTATTTGACTAAGCCTATAAGATGTGTAGGGATAAAGAAAGAGCACTAATGCCTCCACACCATATAAGAAAGCCAAACCCTGCCACTATTGGCAGTGCAAGCCTTTAATTCCAGCATTCAGGAGGCAGATCTCTGTAAGTTTGAGGGCAGTGTGGTCTACAAAGTAAGTCCAGGATAGCCAAGGCTACACAGAGAAACCCTGTCTCAAAAAACCAAAATAAATAAATAAATACCCTCTGCTTGCCGATGGGAACCTAGTATAGCTGTCCTCTGAGAGACCTCACATTGCGATGGATTGAAACAGTTGCTGAGGGTCCCAACAAAACATTAGGTGGAGCACAGCGAGCCTTGTGGAAGAGTGGGAGGAAGAATAGGTGAACTTGGAGCGAACAGTAGCTCTACAAGAAGACCAACAGAGTCAAGCCCAGGGGGGCTTGCAGAAACATCAACCAAGGACCATGTATGGGTGGGACCTAGGCCCCCTACACAAGGCCCCCTACACATATGTACCTGATGGACAGCTTTGTCTTCATGTGAGTCCCCTAGTAAAAGGCTTTTATATTGAAAACTATTTTTTAAATTGCTAAAAAACAAGTAAAGAGACATTTCTTCATCATGGATTGTTAAAATTTGCATAATACCCAAAGATAGATACATAGATAGATAGATAGATAGATAGATAGATAGATAGATAGACAAATCATAGAGATAGAAGATGATAGATGGAGAAAAGAAAAAATTTAAAGTTAATTATGCCAACTATGGTGCCCCACACCTGTAACCCAAGAGACTGAGCCAGGAAAGTAGACACAAATCTGAGGCTACACAGTAGGTTCCTGGTCAATCTGGCCACAGAATGAAACTCAAAGTCACAGACTGGCATAAAGACAGACAGACAGACCAATAACCAAACCAGGAAGCCCAGAAATAAATGAAAGCATATACTGTTGTGTGACTATTAACAGGGTGAGGAGACTTCACAACTGGGAAAAGATAGTCTCTTTGACAACATTAGAAAAAGTGAATATCCATATACAAAAGAGTAAAATTAATCTCCTGTATCAAATCACACACACACACACACACACACACACACACACACACACACACACACACACACACACCTCATGGATTTTCTGAATGATTTCTGAGACTTTGGTCCCACTTATAAAGGCTAGAGTTCTTTCTCCTGGCATTTGGAGGTGGCTGATCTGCTACTGTCTGCAAAAACCTCTGTTCTACTGAGTTGCTTTTGATCTGCTTAGAAGTCTTTAACTCATGATCACTTACCAGATGTTATTAATATTAAAATTACATTCGTACTTAAACAACAAGGTTGGGAAATAATGTTTAACAACTCATTCTTCTTGTCCACAGCCATCTGTCATCAAGCCCCACTTGTCTTGTATTTTCAGCATCTCTAAAGACCAGCTACTATGCCTTTGTTCCCAATCTCCACTAGCTCATTCTTTTCACTTCCTGTCACCTGTTCCTGAGACCAGGGCTAATGTCAGCTCCAGCATCAGAATATACCCACCTTGTGATGTAAAGTGATGCCCTCTTCACGTCTCATTTGCCATCCAAGTCTTACTTGCTCGCTCTTGCTATGGAATAGTCTCCTAAATCTGTCGTGATTCCAGGAATCTTTCCTTGTCTTTATCCCTCCTACTCTGTGTCATCCACCTTCCCAACAATGCCGCTCCCGACCATGCCTCCCACTTCTCTTTCAAGAGCTGTGATTATAGGTGTGCACCACCAGACCGAGTTTCATTTTACTATACTCTTAATGAGTCAATACACAGGGAGGGTTTTAATTATCAGGTGGGTGAATAGTTGAGAGACACAGCAAGAAGATTTAGGGACGGGGAGTTTTTAAAAGGAGGAATTTGAAGCCGTGCCAGTCTCCAATTGTTCTCCACTTTTTGCCACAGAAGAAGCTGACTGAAACAGTGGTGGTGGAAGAAAGTGTGTATTTAATAAGCTTGAGCAAGAAACAGACTGGTTGTTAGAGTACATCAGGATGAAAAGGTTTTGATCAGAAGAGCTAAGAGACAGAAGCTTTCACTAAGAACCTCCTGCTTGAGAGCAATTTTAATCACAATGTTTGCTGCTCCAGGGACACATCTAAGAGTTCTTTTGTGAGGCTGTGTTTCTTCTCAGTCTGGAAAAAGCCTAACTTTTAAAGCTCCAGTAGCTAGAACCATTATATATTGGCTTTCCCCTCGAGTGGACTCTTTAATTCAAACCCTGCAGGTGAATTTATCAGACTTCATTTCAAATGCTCAGCGCAATGGTCAACAATTTTTCTTCATTTGAGGCCCATACTCCATTAAGTCTGTGGCTGTTTGAGGGGACTAAGAGCTAAATTTCCCATCCTTTAAGAAGACTTATTAAGCTGTGAGAAATAAAAAGCTGATAGTAAAAGGCAGAGCTCAGACGTGATCAAAGCTCTGTGAAAGGATACAGGAGACGGACTCCCCCACAAATGACTGGAAGTGGGAAGCATTTTCTTTCTCACTCTTTGGACTGGATGGCTTTATGATAACAACAACAACCAAAGAAACTAAGGTAGTTGATGAAGTAGTTGGCTGTGAAACATGAGTGTATGCACAGTAGCCAGGAGGCATTGGGGACCCTCTCAGCTATCAGACTATCAAAACAATGAGCCCAAAACACAGAAATTTTCTTCCAAGATTCCCATGCTAGAGGAAGGGAATTGTTTAAACCTTGTGCCAATGAGGGAAAGAGGCTGCCTTGGTTTCTCCTCACAGGAAGAGATTCACACAGTTCCCAAGGTTTCAATTAACATGTGAAGTTCTCCCTCCCCGCCCCCCTCTCTGAATCTATAACAGTGCTATAGGGAAGCAGAGGAAGATCCGAGTTTGTCACTCTCCATTTAGCCAAACTGAAAATTCCATTCTCCTTTGCCAATGTCTGTTTCCTAACCTCTTCTGAGCTACAGGAAAAGTATGTAGTGGGTGTATGAATGCAAGTGCCCAGCAACTACACGAGATCTGGTCTAATGGTGACAAAGACTTAGAAAGGTCATGTGTTTAGATTTCACCTGGACTCCTCTGAACTTCAGAAATAAGAATGTTGCTTTCCTCTGGATGTAGTGGACACTTCTCACCTAAGGGTTTTATGAAGATGAGACAAACATATGAACACAGATGATGCTTATGTGAAAGATCCAGCCAGTCTCTGTGGCTGATTTTATTGAGTGCTAACCAACTAACATCAATGCTGAGCAGACTGTACTTGTCCCAAATATAAACACTGAGACTCTGTAAAGCTTCTATAGTTTCAGCATTTAGGTGTCTAGCATTTTAATGGGCCCTTATTTGTCTACCTGGCACTTAATGGTCACTTAATGTATATTTATATAGAAAAAGAGCTAAGCTAACAGTTTTTAGACTGCTTACCACACTAGCAATGATCCATAATGAAATATATATTCAGGAGTATCCCATGACATATTTATTTGCTGAGTTCACATTTTAAAAACCTGTTACTCATTGAATTATGTTATTTTATATGGTACATAAACAATTTCCTTGAGCACAATATTTTACACTAATTTTCTATTTGCTGTTACAGCAACTCTGTGAAGATATAGACAGTAATTATCTCTCCTGTATTACACATTTCGTCTATGCCTCCACAACCACAGGAATGCACAGTGAACAGATGTCAACTGAAATTTAAAACATAATGTTTTTGCCTCCAAATTCTGGACAGTTTTAACTGTGTGGCTCTACCCAAGCTTATGGTGTTAAAGCATTCATAGCAGGCAGATGCTTTTCTATTTAATGTTCTTCTTTTGAGTTCTGCATAGAAAACAGTTTTGCATCATAGAGCATACCTAATCCTCTAGAGTTAGCAAATACTCTTGCATTTTTATTCATTAGTTCACTTCACACAAAGAGAAGCTTCACTGGAATTCGGTCCCATCACCAGGAGGTTACAAAACTAAGATGCTTCAGACAGTCACCCAATCTATATTCTCAGGAGACTGAACAGCAACTGTCTTGGGTAGGGCCCACATTGAACACGTTCTGAAGTGACCATTGACAGGCCTTGGGGTCTTGGTAGGGTCTCTTGTCACTAAAGATCTACATTCTTCTTCATTCTCTGATTTACCATCTCACTCCTGGAAAGCTAGAAGCAGCAGACCATGTTGACAAAGATGCATCACACAAGAAAGGCACATTAGAAATAAGTCACTAAATAGTTGGTAAATAATGCATGCCATAGTAGAGCTGAGGATTTGTCTACTAAGTCCAGAATCTTTGGAGTCATGTGACAGAAACATACAAATCCACACTGGTTTTATAACTAACCAAATTTTGTTGGTACAGAAAATGAGACATGGGTGTGGTACCAAGATCTGCCTCTGACCTCCCCTCATCAGTCCCTGTGTGGTCTCTGTCACATGAATTCCAGCAAGAACACAGAATATAGTGGACAATCAGAGTTTATCATCACACGAAGCACCCTCAATGGTGTGACTAGACAACAGTCAAAACAAACATCGTGGAAAGCAACATTCTCAAGTTGTAAAAGTGGACAATGACCAAAGAACGGCTGAACACAGTGTAAAGTACCAGCTAAGTATTGTCCCTAGGAGGGCTCAATTTGTACAATAAATTATGAACCTGGGGAAAAAAAGTGTTTTCCCTGGGAGAGTGGCCCTCAACTACAACCAGACATCAGTTGGGTGCCTCTATAATAGTCATTATAGGCACCAGTGGCCATATCTCCCCAGGCTGGACATTATTGTAGCATGTATCCTGCACAGCTGGGTAGAACTATTGATGATTTTTCATTCCTAGCAGTCTACATAACACCTCCCAGCACTATGAAAGCTAGCCTGTATGGAGGAAACTTCTAGCTCAGATCAAGCTGGATTTCTCAATATCTTGCAACCCAAGTATGTGAGATCTTCAGTAATAAGGGCTCACACAACCATTTCAAGTGGGTAACCAAGAGATCTGGGAATAGCCTAGTTGTTTTAGGGAACCCTTTGGGACCTCTCTGACCAACAGTGCAAAGGAAGGTATTTCATACCTGGCACTGTGTTTTCATTTAATAGCTTTCAGCTTCTGAGAAGAGTATTACCCATCCATACAGAGTTGCCATTCAAGTCCTTTCAAAAAATAGATTTACAAAATAAAGGGCTTCCAGGGTGCTTTTTTAAATACACCTTTCCTGTTGATTAACTGTTGCCTCACCCTGTCCTCTCCCTTACCCCTTTACCTCTATCCCTATGTAAACTTTTCCACTTTGATATGCCCCCACCCACTTTCCTATTGTATACATTCTGCTTTCATATCGTGTGTGTTCTACTATCTCTTAAGACCCATTTTTTTCTCTCCCTCTAGTGATCTCTGTCTACCTTCCTGGTCTTTATAAGCACTTCAAGGCAAACATTCCAGGCTCAGAATTCAAAGCTGAGGTTCATATATGAGAAAGAGAATGGTCCATTTGTCTTTATGCGCCTGCCTTACCTCACTCAGTGTAGTTTTTTAATACAGTTCTGCCTATTTTCCTGCAAATTTCTTACTTCTATTTTCTTTAAAGTTAAAATTTTTGTATATGTGTATATGTATGTATACTACAATTTAATTTTTTATTTATCAGTTGAGAGTCACACAGCAGGCTGGAATCAGTTCCTGGCTACTGAGAATGAACATAAATGTACAAGTGTTTCTATAGCAGAACATGGTCGGGTGGAGAGGGGTGGGGGGAGTGGGTTTACTATGGCTTTTGCTTTCATGGATCCAATGCATGTTCTCTTGGTTCTTTGTCTTTGTGTGGACATCCATGAGTCCAGAATGCAATAATACATGCAGATATTGGAAAAGATCAAGGCAAAATATAGTCCCCAAAGGCATGCTTCCAATTTTCCCCATCTAAGCCCCACTTCCTATCTTTCCCCAATTCCCATTAATATGTCATTAGAATCCATCAAAGGGTTAATATGTGTTTAGTGAATCCCTCAGGATTTAACTGTGTCTAAGTAAATAAATACAGACATAAATGTGTAACCACAGACATGTCCTGATGTGTGCTACACCAGTCCTCCAGGTGATTCTTGGTCCCATAAAGTTGATACTCAAAATTAACCATTATGTCTTCCTCGGCTATGAAATCTAGGTGAATTTGTAGCTTTCTGCTTGTTCATATGTACAAGATAATCAATAAAATGGCATTGTTAGTAATTAATGACTATGTAAAGTATTCAAAACAATGTTTACCCACATAAGAACTGCTTGAGAGATAACTATTTTTGCTGATATGCTGTGAGCCCCCGAGAACACTGATTCACGTGTTTGCCTCTCATCAGGAAATCTCTTCCTCTCTATGTCTGCATCTAACCCATTTCTCATGCACCTACTGACATCCCACATTCACTAAAATGTCTGCTTCTCTCCCTGATCACAATAAATCTCTCAATCTGCTATGATTAGTGACCTTGTGAGGTGCAATTTAGAGTTCCCTTATGGTCCTGTTCATACCATCCCTGATACCACTGTGCTTCATGTGGGAAAGCCTGTATTATCCATTCAGAGCATGATCTATTAATCCCAGTATCCCCAGAATCTTGTCACCTGACATGTAATTGGTTCCTAGTTGATATTAATTTGATTTAACAGAACTGACTTACAAATTTAAAAGATAATGTTAAAATATGCTATATAGTCAAATGTATAAATTTTTAAACAAAACATTGTAAGTTTGGTGTATTTGCTTGGCTTCTACTCAGTTCTGTGAGGTATAGCCAGGTAGCTTGCTTTCTGTAGTCTGTTGCTTCCATTACAGGTTGGGCTGTAAATAGGAGAAAAAGTATTCAAGATGTCATGATGAAACAATACCAAAAATATGACCAGCCTATATAGTAACAAGTTCAAATGAAGTGTTAATTTTCTCAGGAAGTCTCTGGAACATAGATTATTGATTAAGTTATCACCCTCCTGACATTGATCATGGAATATGAAAAGTCTTATTCATCATTGATTCTTTTTACAATAATTGTTAATGTCATAAAATGTGAATGGTTTAAAAAAAAAAGAAATGACTCATGAAGGAAAAAAATGTCTGTGGATTTGTTTTACTTTCAATTATAAATAAGTAAAGTATCTTCAGATGAGGCTGTAAAGTCTCCTTTCTCCCATCCATTCATCCACACTTTCATCTATCCATCTGTCCATCCATATAATGAATAAAAAGGACAGCTGCAATTCGGTTTACAGGGTATGAGAGGAATTATTGTGCTGATTTCTCTAATTTGAATATATCTGGAAATTTTATCAATAAAGTGTAAAAATTAAATTTAGTGTTCCTTGAAAAGGCAAGCCATAACCAACACCAACTGGAAGTATACATTAAGCAGACAGCTCAAAGAAGGGGGCACTGTGAGTATAGTAGCAGAGCAGTGAAGAAGGAATGGTTCTATGCAGCCTGGGAAGAGGTAGGCAATACATGACACTATGACAGGATGGTGACTACCCAGAGAGACTTGTTCGACATCAAGGTTTCCAATGGAACAAAATGCATAGATGACCTCACAGCCTTCATTCAGCTTCTCAGCTTCATGAAGCAGGATGTGGGTGGAACCTGCTTCTCCTCAGATGATAGATATGGTAGGCATGAAAGATTGACCCAGAAGCATTAGAGAGACACACCATGCTCTTTCCTGCAGATTTGACTATGAATATAATAAGCAGTAGAGAACATAGGGTAAGCAGAAGGAGGGGCAGTCCATGGACAAAGAGAATCTACTTGAATAAACCCTGTATGCTGAAGTGTTGGTGAAGAAAATGGGAGATGGAGCACTCACAATACTAGCACATACAGTGTCATTAGGCTGCCAGGCTCCAGCAGGCAGAAGATAAAGTATGGTCAGGAATTGGTCCATCTGCTCTGGATTCATAAGCCCTGGATGAGGATGTCCATTAAGGAGAAGGTGGTGACTTCTGGCATCTGCTAAGGAGGACGTGCTGGGGAGTAGACGTAATGAAGATCGGGACTTGCTTCCATTTGACTTCATGTCCTCTTTCTCCCTTACAGTCCTATGACCTCAGTTCCTCTTTCCACATGGGTCAAATCAGGGAAAGTGTTGAGTTGAATAACCATTACTACCTGTTCAGAGTCAACAAGTGCATGACCATAGGGAGCAACTGGCAGATGGCAGAAATTGAAAATGATCCTGAAAAAGTCCTAACTAAACTGTGCAGGAATAGTAGACTTGACAGAGCTAAAGAATAGGAAGAATCCTCCTCCAAAGGTCTCAAATTGTTATCACATGGAAGTAGAGCATTGAACATACAGAGGATCCAGGAGGCAGCATTTGGCGGAAAATAGCAATGGGATTCCTTTCCTGTAAAAACTTCTATCTGATGAGACTGTGGAAACAGACCTCAGCCATTTCTTTCCCGTAACTGATAACTAAACCTGCCTGCAGGTCTAAGAAAGACAGATCTTTTGGGTCTGAATGGTATTTTTAACTAACTTAACCATTCCCTAGTGTGTGGCATGTACAGAGACACTGTAGTTCCTAGAGAGGAACCGTCCTGCTACAGTTAGAAAACAATGAAGTAGAATCAAAGTATCTAAATTTCACTTCTTATTTCATAAATGGAGATGCTGGCTAAACTATCATCTATTTTAGAGACATAACTAATATATTTTAAATGACAGTGTACTTAAATAAAACAGAGTACAAGACTGTCTAAATTCTAACTGTATGACCCATTACCCCAGCTGTCGCAGAGGCCACTGGTAAAGTGAATTTTTCTGGGCAAATTGAATAAAATATAGCAAAGGAAGGGAGGGAGGGAGAGAGGGAGGAATGAAGGAGGGAAAAAAGCAGCTGGAAAGTGGAAAGAGGACTAGCTGTCTCTAAATTAAGGAGCCTGGCTAGAGATACCAGAGTTTTTCAGCAAGAGAGTTCACTGGAAGCCTGCAAGGCCTCTGGCCTTGTGTTTGCTTTGCAATCTGATTTCACCTTCTGCACACATATTTTCTGCCTTCAACTCTGCTGGCAGAGTCTGTAAATTATTTCTTTCCTCCTGCCCTTGATTACCACTTGCAGCATTTGCCTGGACGATGACCATTTCTTATTCCAGGCATTGCAAATGTCCTGTGTGTCTCTCGAGACTCTCCAGTCTTGGCTCTGTCACACCGGAGTTCGATAATCCAATTGCTTGTCTCTCTATCACTGGAGAACCTGGAATAAAGGGGTAGATATTAGTGACTTTATTACCCCAATGCCTGCCCCTTAAAAAGGAAACCCCCATTGGCCTCCATAGGCCAATGAGTCAGGCATGAAGGAAGACTTACCTCTCTGAGGTTCTTACTGAGGTTCATATCTGCATAACCCCTCCATACAAAATTTAGCATAGGCTGTGGTCAAACAGTGAGGGAGGAGGGCCCTCCCTGTCAGATCTAGGGGAGGGGAGTAAGGGTGGAAGAGGGAGAGAGGATGAGAATGGGAAGACACAAGCGAAGGGACAACAAACTGGGATGTAATATGAATAAATTATAATAAATAAATACATAAATACAAGAAAAAATTTAGCACTTTATGACACTGTCCCTAGAAAGTGTCTCCACCAAGACTATTCTATTACACCAAACAGTACTTATAAATGATGAGTAAACGGTGTTCAGAATACTATGAAGTGAGGGAGAAGGATAGTAGGAGGGATTGAAAGGTAAGCCAGGCATGGTGGCTTATGCCTCTAATCGCAGTAGTCGAGGGCCAGAGGCAGACAGATCTTTGTAAGTTCAAGGCCAGCCTGGTCTATATAGAGAGCTCTAAGATAACCAGGGCTATTTAGATCTCTCAAAAAAAAAGAAAAGCCAAGTGGTGATGGCATGACCTTTAACCCCAGTACTCAGGAGCAGAGACAGGCAGATCTGTTAATTCAAGCCCAGCCTGGTTTATATAGATAGCTACACAAGTTAGGGTTATGTAGAAAGAACTCTCAAAAAGCCAAGTAGGGCAGGAAGAGAGAGAAGGAGAGAGAGAGGGAGAGAGAGAGAGAGAGAGAGAACCACAACTACTTTATCATATTTTTGCTCTTTCTCATACACAGTTCCTTAGTCTTTTCCTTGAGCTATCTCCCTCTCCGCTCCCTCTCTCTCCCATCTCCCTCTCCCTATCTCCCTCCCTCTACTCCTCCCACTTCCTCCTCTCCCTCTCACTTTCCCTAATCTTCTCTTCTCTCCTCTTCTTGGTCTCCCCTTCCCATCTGTTTCCATACTCCCCACACCCAACTTGGAAGCCAGGACTACAGCAGTAGACATTGTACAAGAAGGGATTGTACCTTGAATGATTCCAGGTTTTTTTGGTAATTGGGGGCATCTGGGTCACAGGGTGAGCCTCTGAAACAGACACCTGAACTCTGTGCTCTTGCTAAGAGCCACATTCATAATTCCTCTATGACCTGGTGCTCAAGGGCCAGAAAAACCGGGCCAAGCAGCAAGGAACTGCCCACTGCCCAGAGCAGGTACGAAGCATCTATCTGCCTCGCAAGCAAACCTTTCAGTATTTTAAAGAGCCCTTTACATGAAAGGCACACATGTGAAGAAATTTCAGAGTCTATTATCCAAACATAGCATCAGTGGAGACTTTAGCTTGATGATCTTTACATAGCATCCTTAAACATACTTAAACATATGTCTATGACTAAATGAAAGATGAGAGTGTGGAGAACTAACCGGATTCACAATCAAAATAACTCAAGCACGACCTAACCCCTAACCTGGTTTTCAATGCTTGCAGCCCACAAGTGTGATGAGGGGGCTAAACACTCTTCTGTGGGGTTTCATTGTGTCTTGTAATAAGAAAAAGACTGGGTTTGATTATCCCATGTTCGGTGAAAGCACACCTTCCCCCCCAAAAAAGGTTAATTGTCAGCTAAAGAGAATTTTGTATTATTTTATTCTAAATTATATGCTTCTTGTTATAGGTTTGGGGGAGGTGTTGGTGCTCCCTGCTCTGGCATATAGTGGCAGAATAGACATATTTGGTTGCCTTTGATGGGTTTGCAGAGGGTGGAGTACACCCCACAGGCACGGCACTTGTTCTTTTAGCTCTCGCTGCAGTGAGCACTGAGGTTTATTACAGAAAAGATTAAAACAAAAAGCAAAAACCTCAGTGATATATGGACTGGCCCACATCCTAAGCTACCCAGACAGACAAACAACTGCATCATGGCCTACCTCCCTCAGCTTGCTACGTTGAGTTCCAATGGCTACATCAGGTTCAGTGTGGCTGCAAGGAACTCCTTCAGGCTGTCTGGGAGCTAAGAACATCCTTGCTGGGCCATTGATTGTCCGTGACAGAGGAAGAGCAGAGCCTCGGGAAGTTTCTAGACAATAGCAGGGAAGGCAGCCTGAAGTTAGACATTTCATGGTTCCTGAGTTCCTGGGCAGCTCCAGAGCGCCTGCTTTCTCTCTGAGCCAAATGGCAGGGTACCAATTACGGATTCTTTGAAAAGCTCCTTAGACCACACTGTGTCTCTGTAGGCATCTACATTATATTTGATGACAGTGACATTGGTGTATAATAGTTTCCACCTCTGCAAATGATTATGGACTCTATAACTGATGTGGTTGAGGGAGTTGCTGTAAAATTCAACACTGTAAGTAAGAAGCTCCCTCTTATGTGTGAAGGTTTTGTATTTGTGATCTAGCACAGCAGAAGGATCCCTTGTCCAAACTGCTCGTGACCAGAGCCCAAGGCTTTCAACTCTGATTCCTGTCTCAGTACATCCTTTCACTTTGACCCCACTACCTTTATCTTCTTAAGATGACTATGATTGTATTGGCCTATCCAAATGATTGAGAATAATTTCATGTCTGCATCCTTAAGAAATTCTGCACATAGACTTTAACTATGTAATTTAGGAATGTCACGAATTCTGGAAATTTGGAGGTAAGGTAGACATTTCAGCTTCCGGTGATTTGTTTGTTCTTGTTGGGATATCAGTTACATTTTGTTGATGGAATAAAACACAACCATTGTCAAGGGAACTTATAGAAGCAAGAGTCTGTTTGTGCTTATGATTTCAGAAAGGGAATGGAGAAGTAAGCGTGACAGCAAGTGGCCAGGTCAGAAAGCTGGGAGCTCACATCTTCATCCACACGCAGGAAGCTGAGGGGGAACTCGAAGTGAGCCAAAGCTATTTATTCTCAAAGCACACCTCCATTGAATTATTTCCACCAGCAAGGCTCCCCCTCCTAAAGGTTCAATAATCTTCTCAAACAGCAGCACCAACTGGGTACCAGGGGGCCAACTAAGCATGTGAGCCTATAGGAGACACTGCCCACTAAAACCATCATAATTTTTTTGTTTTTTTAAAATGTTTTTATTAATTTATTCTTGTTACATCTCAATGTTTATCCCATCCCTTGTATCCTCCCATTCTTCCCTCCCATTTTCCCATTATTCCCCTCCCCTATGACTGTTCCTGAGGGGGATTACCTCCGCCTGTATATGCTCATAGGGTATCAAGTCTCTTCTTGGCAACCTGCTGTCCTTCCTCTGAGTGCCACCAGGTCTTCCCCTCCAGGGGACATGGTCAAATGTGAGGCACCATAGTATGTGAGAAAGTCATATCACACTCTCCACTCAACTGTGGAGAATGTTCTGACCATTGGCTAGATCTGGGTAGGGGTTTAAAGTTTACTGACTGTATTGTCCTTGGCTGGTGCCTTAGTTTGAGCGGGACCCCTGGGCCCAAATCTGCCTATCATATTGTTCTACTTGTAGGTTTCTAGGACCCTCTGGATCCTTCTACTTTGCTATTATCCCATGCTTCTCTCATTTAGAGTCCAAATAGGATGGCCTCCCCTCTGTCCCAGTTTCCTGGTAAGTGAAGGCTTTCGTGGGACATGCCCCTTGGGCTAGTATGCAGATATAAGTGAGTATATACCATTTGAGTCTTTCTGCTTCTGGGTTAACTCACTCATTATGATCATTTCTAGCTCAATCCATTTATCCACAAATTTCGGGAATTCCTTGTTTTTAATAGCTGAGTAGTATTCCATAGTGTATATGTACCACAGTTTCTTTATCCACTCTTCTACTGAGGGACACTTAGGCTGTTTCCATGTTCTGCCTATTATGAATAAGGCTGCTAGGAACATGGTTAAGCAAATCTTCTTGTTGTGTGCTGGAGCATCTTCTGGGTATATTCCAAGGAGTGGAATAGCTGGGTCTTGAGGAAGCCCTATTCCCATTTTTCTGAGATAGCACCAGATAGATTTCCAAAGTGGCTGTACTAGTTTGCATTCCCACCAGCAATGAAGCAGTGTTCCTCTCTCCCCACATCCTCACCAGCATGTGGTGTCACTTGAATTTTTGATCTTAGCCATTCTGATGGGTATAAGATGGAATATCAAGCTTGTTTTGATTTGCATTTCCCTGATGACTAAGGAGGTTGAGCATTTCTTTAAGTGTTTCTCATCCATTTGATATTCCTCTGTTGAGAATTCTCTGTTTAGTTCCAAGCCCCATTTCTCAGTTGGGTTATTTGGTTTGGTGGTGTTTAATTTCTTGAGTTCTTTATATATTTTGGATATTAGACCTTTGTCAGATGTAGGGTTGGTGAAGATCCTTTCCCAGTCTGTAGGCTGTCGCTTTGTTTTCTTGACAGTGTCACCTGCCTTACAGAAGCTTCTCAGCCTCATGAGGTCCCATTTATTAATGGTTGACATTAAGGCCTGGGCCGTTGGTGTTCTGTTCTGGAAGTTGTCTCCTGTGCCAATATGTTCCAGGCTCTTCCCCACTTTTTCTTCTAAGTGACTTAGTGTCTCTGGTTTTATGTTGAGGTCTTTAATCCACTTGGATTTGAGTTTTGTGCAAGGTGACAAATATGTGTCCAGTTGCATTTTTTTTACACATAGACCTCCAGTTAGACCAGCACCATTTGTTGAAGATGCTATCCTTTTTCCATTGAATGGATTTGACTTCTTTGTCAAAAATCAAGTGACCATATGTGTGTGGATTCATATCTGGGTCTTCGATTCGATTCCACTTGCTGTGCCAGTACCAAGCTGTTTTAATTACTACTGCTTTATAGTACAGTTTGAGATCAGGTATGGAGATTCCTCCGGAGCACCTTTTATTCTACAAGATTGTTTTAGTTATTCTGGGTTTTTTTTTTCCATATGAAGTTCAGAATTGAACTTTAAATATCTTTAAAAAATTGTGTAGGTATTTTGATAGGGATTGCATTGAATCTGTAGTTTGCTTTTAGCAGGATGGCCATTTTCACTATGTTAATTCTCCTGATCCATGAGCAAGGAAGATCATTCCATCTTCTCAGGTCATCTTCAATCTCTTTCTTCAGAGTTTTGAAATTTTTTTCAAACAAGTCCTTCACTTGCTTAGTTAGAGTAACTCTTAGATATTTTATATTGCTTGTGGCTAACGTGAAGGGTGTGGGTTTCCTAATTTCTTCCTCTGCAAGCTTGTCATTTGTGTATAGGAAGGCTACAGATTTTTTGAGTTAATTTTGTATCCAGCTAATTTGCTGAAAGTGTTTATCAGCTGTAGGAGTTCTCTGGTGGAATTTTCAGGGTCCCTTATGTACCCTATCATATAATCTGCAAATAGGGATAATTTGACTTCCTCCTTTCCCATTTGGATCTCCTTGATCTCCTTTTGTTGTCTTATTGCTCTGGCTAGAGCTTCGAGTACTATATTGAAGAAATATGTAGAGAGTGGGCAGCCTGCCTTGTTCCTGATTTTAGAGGAATTTCCTTGAGTATCTCACCATTTACTTTGATTTTGGCTATTGGCTTGCTGTGTATAGCCTTTATTATGTTGAGGAAAGTGCCTTGTATCCCCGATCTCTCTAAAACTTTAAACATGAATGGGTGTTGGATTTTATCAAATGCTTTCTCTGCATCTAAAGAGATGATCATGTGGTTTTTTTATATTCAGTTTGTTTATATGGTGGATTACATTGATGGATTTCCATATATTAAACCATCCCTGCATGCCTGGAATGAAGCCTACTTGGTCATGATGAATGATATCTTTGATGTGTTCTTGTATTCGTTTTGCAAGTATTTTATTTAGTATTTTTGCATCGATGTTCATAAGAGAAATTGGTCTGAAATTCTCTTTCTTTGTTGAGTCTTTGTGAAAAACCACCATAATTTGTCAACATAAGATATAAAACAGCTGGGGCTGGAGAGATGGCTCAGTGGTTAAGAGCACTGCCTTCTCTTCCAAAGGTCCTGAGTTCAATTCCCAGCAACCACATCGTAGTTCACAACCATATGTAATGTGATCTGATGCCCTCTTCTGGCATGCAGGTGTACATGTAGGCAGAGCATTGTATATGAAAGAAAGAAAGAAAGAAGGAAGGAAGGAAGGAAGGACGGAAGGAAGGAAGGAAGAAAAACAGCTGGCCCTGACATGGGTGGAGGGTTGTTTGGGGTACTGAATAGTATATTTAGTATCAAGATGGAAATACCAAGACCATGCAGAGGAAAGGCACAACCAGTCAGGGATACTGCTATTGTTTATTTCCATAACCCCAAATGTCTTATTCCCAGTAGAATTTGCCAGGGTAGACTAGAAACATTTTCCATATTTAATAATAAAAATGCAATTCCTACTATTTTATTTTATTGTTTGGTTTGATCCCTTAAAACAATTTAATGAGGGGGGGGGGACTAGAAATTTTATGGAACTTGTCACTTGTCTCATGCACTGATTTGTTCATTTGAAAAGAAAAGGCACTCTCGTTGATGGGACTCGAGTCTCTAGCCAGAGACTCTTCATGGATAAGAGTAAAGTAAGATTAGAGTGCTAGAGTGTCACAATGGATCCTAGTTCCCCCCTGCTTGACACAGATCCTTTTAGCTGTCACTTAAGATGCATTTAAGATTAGATTTCTTTTTTTTTTTTTCCTTGCTGCTGTTTTGAGAAGCTTTAATCTTATTTTATTATCTACGCTGCTTTGCTTTTTCAGTATTGCATAACAAACCGTCACAATAGTCAGTGTCTGAAACAGCCGCCACTCTGAGACAGTCGGTGAATCTGTGGTCAGGGTATGCCTGACCAAGTCTGTCCCCAGTGAAGTATACTACAGTTACAGGGCAGCGTTCAGCTGGAAACTGAGGTGCTTGGCTGGGTTCCTATTTATTTCCTTCTACCTGGGGCTGGAGCTAGTCTGAGCTCAGTTGGAACACTTGGCATCCTCCTATCTCCATGCAATGTCAGAGGCTCTCTCACACCCTTCCATCAAGGTAGCTAGATTTTTTTTTTACCTCCTAGAGAGAGTGCCCCCCCACCCAATTCTCAGGAAGCAGATGCGGCTAATCTGTGTGTTCATGTCTGGAAACTGAGTTAGCAATCCTTCTCTACTGGACAGACTAGGCAGACTAGGCCTCCCACTAAGGCTTTCTAATTTTAAGAGGTAGGGACACCCCCATTCCAGATAAATAGGCAGTGTTCTCTTGGAATGCATCGCAGAATCGGGCTGTGGTGACCCTAAGCCATGTTTGCTCCTCAGTCCTTTCATCCACCCTCTGCCATACCCAGCAGACCCACCCACTCCTGTGCCAGAAACATGCTGCCACCAGCTCCATGCCTACCCATATCCAGCACTGGCCCCAGAGCAGAGGAAGGTGCTGTCTGGCATTGCTCACAGAACTGTGGCTCCAGGCAAAGGCATTCTGGATGCAGATGAGTCCACAGGAAGCAATGTCAAGAGGCTGGAGTCCTTGGTACCAAGAACACTGAGGAGAACAGGCGCTTCAACCACCAGTAGCTGCTCAGTGCTGATGACCATGTGGATCCCTGCATTGAGGGTAGGGGGAAAGTGATCTTATTCCATGAAACATTGTACCGGAAGGCAGATGATGGAGGTCCCTTCCCCCAAGTTATCAAGTCCAAGGGAAGTGTAATGGGCATCAAGGTAGATAAGGCAGGAAGCAAAGGAGAGACACTACCCAAGGGCCAGATGGGCTGTCTGAACTCTGTGCCCAGTATAAGAAGGATGGAGGCTGACTTTGCCAAGTGGCATTCTGTGCTCAAGATTAGGGAGCATTCTCCCTCAACCCTTACCATCATGGAAAATGCCAATGTTCTGGCCCATTATGCCAGCATCTGCCAGCAGAATGGCTTTGTAGCCATTGTGGAGCCTGAAATCTTCCCTGATGGGGACCATGACTTGAAGCGCTGTCAGTATGTAATTGAGAAGGTACTGGCTGCTGTCTACAAGGCTCTGAGTGACCATCATATCTATCCAGAAGGGAACTTAACATGATCATCCCAAACCATGCTTGCACCCAGAAATTTTCCAATGAGGAGATTGTCATGGCAACTGTCACAACACTTTGTCGTACAGTGCCCCCTGCTGTTCCTGGGCTCACTTTCCTGTCTGGAGGGCAGAGTGAGGAAGAGGCATCCATCAACCTCAATGCTATCAACAAGTGCCCCCTGCTGAAGCCATGGGCCTTGACTTTCTCTTATGGCCAGGCCTGAAGGCCTCTGCTCTAAAGGCCTGGGGTGAGAAGAAGAAGAACCTGAAGGCTACCCAGGAAGAGTACATCAAGCAAGCCAACAGCCTCGCTTGTCAAGGAAAGTACATCTCACGTCATCAGTACAGAGCCACAGCCAGTGAATCTCTCTTCATCTATAACCATGCCTACCAGCCAGAGGTGGTCTAAGGCTGACCAACACTACAGGCTCCTGCCTACCCACTTGCTACTGAAGAGGGGGCCTTCAGGCTCTTTCCCATCACTCTTGTTACCATCATGACTGGTGTGTGGTGTTGTCTGTGAATGCTAATTCTGCCATCCTTTCTAGTCCACTGCCAATAAACAACTAATTAAGGGGGGGAAAGACGTGGGGACAGAGATCCACTTCCTAATGTGTAGAATATCTAAGTGTCACACATGACACAAAACTACTGTTCACCCCTACTGTAATCTCTCCCTCTCTCTCTCTCTCTCTCTCTCTCTCTCTCTCTCTCTCTCTCTCTCTCTGTGTGTGTGTGTGTGTGTGTGTGTGTGTGTGTGTGTGTGTGTGTGCACATGCATATGTACACCATGGCCCCCATGTGGATGCCAGAGGACAATTTGAAGAAGTGCGTTCTCACCTTCCACCATAGAGGCCCTGGGGTTTGAACACGGATCATCCGCCATGTCTGCAAGATTCACCAAGCTATTTTGTCCCAATAAGGAACAGAGTTGGAGATTCATTAGGAGATATTTTTACCATGGATCTTAAGGACAGGAGTTAGTAGGGGAGAGAATAAGGCATGTTGAAGCACAAGTATGGCCTTTTCAAGGGGCAGTAGCACTTACCTGACTCTTTTTTACAGTTGTTTGGTGGCTTTCAAGTTACATCTCTGAGTGTTGCTAAGAAACTCCAACATACACACACACACACACACCCACACACACACACACTTTTTTAAAAAGGCATTCCTCAAAGCGTAGTTACAAGGTTAATTGTTCAAAGAGTTTCTAAGCAAAGTTACAGTGTGGGTTTATAAGGGTCACAATTCAGACTCAGGAATGAAAGTAAAGGACAAAGGCTAAAGAATTCAAGGCCATAGATTATTTTGTCCTTAAGAAAGCATTGTTCCTTTCAGTCTTTGACACATGCTATTAAAATACCTGTAGAAAGGCATGGACTATCTTGGTAAGTAATTCTGACCTCATCAGTCATACCTTAAGGTTCCTGACTCTCTGAGCGCCATAGGCAAGCCAGACTCTATGATGAAGGGGCATTTTCCTTCCCCCTTCAACCATGAATCATGCTCCTTCCTATGTCTCCGTCATTTTCTCCATCTTTTTATGCTGCCTCAAAGGAACTTTCAGCTTTTTGCCATCTGTTGTAAATGCTAACAAATGTGTGTTTCCTGTGTTCTATCCATGAGAGACCAGACAGTCACGAAAGGCAGAAAAGGACACTACCCCAGGAAATACTATGAAATATTTTTATCGTCATTCCTGGCAGGCACACAAACTGAACTGAAATAAGACTTGACTGGAAATAGCAAAGGAAAAGCAAGAAAAACATTGAGTGAGGACACGGCACTTCAAGACGGTGGCAGCTTGCACCTGACATGTGCAGGGTCAGCCAGCCAAAAGTGTGTGTAGTTCCTGATGATATTCCTGGTCTCTCTGAAGGTTATCAGGGGCCTCTTCCATCTGTCTTCTTATTCAAATGAACATTTGCTGAACTTCTACTGTCAACAAAGCTTATTACTGGTCATGGGTGGTATTAAAGATGGATGTCTCTTCTTCCAGAGAAAGATGTGGAAAATATAGACATAATGTGCTATGATGCCTATGATTTGTTCTTTCCAGAATGGTTTGAGTAGCAAAACTAGGTTACACCAAACCAAATTACTTAAGAAATCCAGATAAATAAATAAATAAATAATATTGGGTTACATCTATTTAATTATTATCCTTATAATTACTATGTAAAATATATCCCCCAATGAAACTTAACTGCTGAATTTCCTTAATGTTCTGAATTTTTTTTTCTTTTTTTTTTTTTTTTTTTTTGAAAAACTCTTAAGTTAATAATTGCTCACATCCCAGCGCAGTATGGTTTGTTTCGCAGTCCTGACTCACCCTTTACACAATATTGATTGATATACTTGTTATGCACAGTCCTTAGAGATGACACCGCTTCATTTTTGGAGAAGTTCAGGTTCTCTTTGGTGAGGGACACAAACCACCTCTTACCAGTATCTATATCATGACGTTGAATAGATGAACACCTTTATGTGCTAAGTTCTAGCCTAGGTAAGGGTAAGATGAGGATAAGGAAGATAAGGCTTCCCTCGTGGGCCTAATAGTCCCACATAGATGCTAAGACTAAAGAAGTAAACAGGTGTGTAAATAGTATAGTCTCAAAGAACTGTATGCTACATGAAAAAGAAAATTCATGGGAGAGTGAGGTGAGAGGTTCATGCATATATATGTATAAATAAGTAATCATCTCCCAGGAGATCAGTCTAAGAGAGCTGTTCTCAATCTGTGGGTCAACACCCTTTGGGGGCTGAACAACCCTTTCACAGGGGTCACACATCAGACAGCCTACAAATCAAATATTTACATTATGATGCATAAAAGTAGCAAAATCATAGTTATGACGTAACAATAAAGATAAATTTTATGGTTGGGGGTCACTACAACATGAGGAACAGTATTAAAGAGTCATGGGAAGGCTGGAGAGATGGCTCAGTGGTTAAGAGCACTGCCTGCTCTTCCAAGGGACCCAGGTTCAATTCCCAGCAGCTACATGGCAGCCCACAACTATCTGTAACTCCAAGATCTGACATCCTCACACCAATGCACATAATTTAAAATTAAATAAAATATTTTTTAAAAAAGAGTCACAGGATTAGGAAAGTTGAGAACCACTGCTCCCAGGCTTCATTTGGAGGAATTTGGTATTAGCTGGCTTGGTCAATATGCTAATACATTTAAGCAGTAAACATAGAAGGAACAGAGAAGTGTATCTGTAGGGAGAAGTTACATTTCTTACCTACATCTTCAAGCCATAGAACACTCAAGCGAAATAGTCAATACCAGGCGTATTTTATGCAATCATGGTCTGCACTGGCTACTTCAGAAACACAGCTCCATCAAATTCTCCTGACATCTACCCCAAAGGTGGATTTTCCTGTGGTCTGAGAAGTGGCGTACACCTAGTAATGGCAGAGCTGCAGCTTTACTCCAATGCTGTTTGGCTAGCAAGTCTGCATTATTGCTGTTTGCCTTCTACCAACAGCAACAATGTTTAGTGTTTATCAAGGCTGTTACTTGGATGCTTTCCAGTTCTCTGAAAATTAGCATCCCAAGACTATCCACTTAGCTGTTGCCACATAACGTCCTCTTCCAAAACAAAGAAACTCAAAACAAGCCCAGGCCCTACATCTCACAGTGGTCAGCGGGTTACTCCTGGGATCTGTGGCACTCAGGAGTCGACACTGGGTTTTAATGCTGCTTTGTAGGCAAGCAACCATCCTTTCAGGACTCTGCATTGCCAGCTAAAGTCAGGAGTTAAGAGGTGTGCTCCTGACCCCATGAGGCCTCAGAGATACCCCTGAAGCAAGAATGAAAACCTCAATGAGTAAAGGCCATCAAGGCTTAACTATCACACTACTGTTGTTCAGGCCAAACCAAATTCCAAAGCCAGGGTCACTGTGAGAAAAACACAGCAGGGCATGGAACTCCTATGGCCATTTTCTATGCAACATGATGTCATACTCTTGGTCAAGTCATCCTTAGTTCATTTACTTGGCCAGTTTCAGCTAAGTGTCTATGTAGCTGGGTTCAGCTTGGGCTGAAAAAGAATCTTAGACTTTGATCTATGGTTTCCAACCTAGCAGGGGAGATACCTGTAGGAAAATGTGGCCAATGTAGTATTTAATGTGACAGAGAGGCTGCAATCTGATTGGACAGCTCTAACAAAATCCCAGAGACTGGGTACCTTATGAAGAACATGATTTCTCTCCTGAGGTTCTAGAGGAAGTGAAGGCTAAGATCAAGACCCTGCCAGGTTTGGTGGCCATATGGTACAAGTACTGGGAACTGAACTCATATCCTCTGGAAGAGCAGCTGGTGATCTTAACCACTGAGTCATCTCCCCGAGCCAGTGCTTCTCAACCTTCCTAATGCTGTGACCCTTTAATACAGCTCCTCATGCTGTGGTGACCCCTAGCCATAAAATTATTTTGTTGCTATTTCATAACTATAAGTTTGTTACTGTTATTAATTGTAAAAATATGGCATACAGGATATCTGATATACTACCACCAAAGGGGTCTTGACTCATAGGTTAAGAACCACTGCTTTAAGCCCTCAGTAAAAAAAATCTGAAGGTTCTGCTCCCCACAGTCCTCTCCATGATCTTTCGTTCTCCTCATAACCCTGCCTGTACTGTGTGCAGCAAACGCTAGAACAGGCACTGAGGTGATGGTCAAGAGTGCAGACCTTCAGCCAGTGCACTTAGGTCAAGCACTGATGACACTGGTTATGTGCCACAGGGTCTTTGGCAAGTTACAGAACCTGTGCAACTTCAACCTCCTCCAGCAGAGGCTGATGATGGCATCTACTGTGCAGGGTTTGCATTGCAGATTATCAGAGCTAACAACACGCCTAGTTTTCATGTCATTGAGTTCAGTCCCTTCACCATCTTTGGCAATCCTGGGAAGTGCCACCACAGGATGGCTTTCTAATGGCACACCCATGTCACAGCAGCTGCAGCAGGTCGATGGATAGCCTACCTGAAAAGCAGATTTGGAAACCAATGAATATGAACCTCACTTACAGCTGGACTTCACTGTCCTGGAAAGAGGCAGAGCTGGGGAAGGTCCATGACAAGCCTTTTATAGCGTTCTTTGTTCCATGAAACAAAGCTCAGATTCTAAAATTAAACCAGCACCCCAAACTGCTGTGTGCATTTGAGTGTTGCCTACATTGAAGAAAGGTTTTTCATCTGATCTCATTACCATGGTTACACCTGTGAGAGCAAAAATTACACGGCCGCTGCCTTTGTGCAATCAGGCCCTGTTTCAGAAGGTTCTGGCCTATAGCTGAAATGTGGCTGATGGCTGCTCTCCAGAGAATCTTGACCAGAAGATGGAGATGAGAGGGCGGTGCTGCCCCCAAATTTCACAAGAGCTTCCTAACGCAGCTGGAACTCAGACTTGAAATTCCCTCTGATTGAACACTGCCGTGGAAATTAATTAGTGGCACAAAGTTGGTGAGACTGGGCCAGTGACACAAGCATCATACAAGTCTAGAATGCTGCACTAACCATGCATGTGCTCCCTAGCATCTAAGAAAGACACATACCTGAATCATGGCACAGAGGATGTAGCAAAGGCTCGGGCTTCAAGCAGTCACCCTTTCCCAGTATTGGCATCGCTAAGATGTAGAAATAAAAAGCAAGTAGTCCAAGGCTGGACCACTTATCAGTGGTCAAGTAGGCTGGAGGATTTGCCTCCGATTCACTAGAGGATGAGCCCATACTCCACTGGACACATTAACTCACTACTACAGCCTCTGCAGATCAGAGGCGTCTTCCTGACGCCTGAGAAGCTGCCTGTGCGTTCTCCCACATACACTGCTGAGCAGGTCTGAGTCATTCATTCTGATCCATCACTAAGCAAAACATGTCTTCCAAGGGTTTTTGCAAGTGGTCGGCAGCTTGCACTGAAGCCCTGTAAAGGGTCAGGTAATAAACATCTTACATCCTCGGACTGCATAAGGTCAGGTCCACGCTCCTCTTCTCTTCCTCCAGCCCTAAGCCATTAAATGTAAGTAAATCAATAGCTCAGATCCTGGGCCAGACAAAAGCAGGCCACGCTCACTTCTTTTTATCCTTTATCTCAGTGGTGTTCGGAAATCAGAGCCCTGACCTTAGTTTGATTCTGATCTACCTTGCTCAGCAGACAACTCACAAATGCCTGTAACTCCAGCTCCAGGGCATCCAACAGTTCCTACTGGCCTCCCTAGGCCCTGCATTCCTGTGCACACATCCTCACACAGACACATACATATGCAGTTGATTACAAATAAGAATAGAATATTTAAAAACAAACAAATCAGAATTCTATGTCCCACTTTAGACCCACTGACGTGGAACGTGCATTTAAGATCCCAAGGCAAGATTAAGTAGTGCTAGAAAATTCCTCATAAGAAGGGGAGAAAAAAGTGTTTCTCTAGAGAAAGAAAGAGAAGGTAGAAATGAGAGAGGGAAAAAAAATAAAAGAAAGTGAATGAGAGAGAGAGAAATCTTTAAGCCCCAAAAGGCAGTCCTCTTCAGGAGCATGTATAGTTTTCTCTCTCTCTCTCTCTCTCTCTCTCTCTCTCTCTCTCTCTCTCTCTCTCTCTCTCTCTCTCTCCTCTCTGCTTGTCTCTCCTATTCTTCCTCTCTGCCTCTCTCTTTCTCTTTCTCAATACATAGCTGCATTTTCTCTTTCTCATACTTCTGGTAAGGAATTGAGATGAGATGAGATAAGGGTTAGTTGAACCCTAGCACTTGCATATTCCCTGGCAGTAAATCCTTGAGATATCTCCATGTGAATTGAAGAAACACAGCATATCCACTTTGGATACACAAAATAACGGGATAACATGTGTCAGGGGAGGACGGAGTACCACGATGCAAGAATTCATCCTATTAAGGAGAACTTGAAATTTACAAAGGTATGTATTGAATTATGAAAGTTGTACTTGATATTTTCACATTGTGCAAGACTGTGGCTAGTCAACACCACAAATAAACCAGTATGGTTGCACTTGGAACAAAAGTTTGAGGACCCTGGAAGTACCCAGATAAGGAAGATGCTGAGCCTTGAGCCTGCTGTGTAGTTACTTGTGAACGAGCGCCACCTGCTGGACACAGAAGATCATTAATGATGTCTTCAAAATCATTGTTACACCAAAGGGGATGTGAGTTGATTCTGCTGTCCTCGTTGATGAATGAGCCGACAACAACAAAAAGCTATGTGGAAATTATAGAATTTTTCACACTCAGTATCTTATGAAAGGATAGGAAAGACGCAGGGGGAAAAGACGAGCATCCAATGTATGTCTACATAGTCTCAAAGCTGACACACTTAAATTCAATACTATGGACTTTATATAAATTACTTCCATTTTATCAACACTTCAACAAACTTATGCTGAATGTGTTGAGTGCCTACTGTGTTTCAAGAAATGTATGAAGTGGGTTGTAAGGCATGGAGACATTTTGAGAGAATCCTGAAATAAGATTTTGAGTAGGTAAGGAAGAAATCTGCTGCCTTAGTGCCTGACTTTATATGTCAAGATCGGGGGGCAGGGGGGGAGAGCCTCCAGAGAAAAGTCCCAGAAGCATGGATAATCCCAGAATCTCTTCAGATCATAGGAAGCCTCCATGGCTGGAGTGGATTTAGCCGCAGAATGATAGAAGGGATGAGAGAGGAAACTCAGAGGCAGGGTGTGTCAGCTCTGTTGGACCTTAAGGACAGAATTAACATGTTACAGTGGAGAATCATTAGAAGACTTCAAGGAAGGCTGGTGTAATCTCGCTGAGAACCAGGTAATGTCGTTCTGGGTCTGAGAGGAAAGGAACACTGTAGACGCAGCTGAAGCAAGGCCAACCAAGATATCATTGCATTTTCTTAAGTAGAAATGTTAGCTGCTCAGACCAATGGGGTTGTATTAAACAAAAGAAACATGTGCAAAGGAAACATGGTATTATGCTGGGCAGTGGTGGCGCACACCTTTAATCCCAGCACTCAGGAGGCAGAGGCAGGCGGACCTCTGAGTTTGAGGTCAGCCTGGTCTACAGAGTGAGTCCAAGGACAGCCACAGCTACACAGAGAGACCCTGTCTTGAAAAACAAAACAAACAAAAACGACATGGTGTTAGAAAGTCTAAGCTTTTCTTTCCACGCTTCACAAAGTTGTGAGAGCACACAGCAATAGAAACCATGGATCTTGGCTTGGGGAAAGGGTTCCCTTTCTCTAGACTTGGTTGTCCATCAGTGAGTGAGTGGAAGAGAAGATGTGGTGTATGCACTAAGTGGAATTCCATTCAGCCTCAAGAAGGGAAAGAAAACCTTGTAACTCACAGCATGCGTGAGTCTAGAAGACACTCAGGATGGGGTAAGATTGAGAGGAGAGGTAAAGGGTGGGTTAACCAAAACCAAGGAAGTATGGAAAGCTCTGTAGAAACCAACAAGTTAGCAAACTAATTTCAAAACACAATGAGCTCTGAAAACATACATACAAGTAACATTAGGCAGACTGGGCAGTATACATATGGCCTCATATATCTACATGTAAAAAAAAAACAATATAAAAGGAGATCATTAATTTGAAATAGAGCAAGAAAGAGTGTATTGGATTGTTCTGGGGAAAGAAAGGGAAGGGGGAAAGATACAATATCATAATCTCAAAATAAAATAAGAAAAGACTTCAAATAGAATTACTCTAAATAGGTTAATATTACTAATAGAGTACACAGTTATGCATGAAAATTGAAATGTAAGGCATAAGACACCTCCTTATCACTTATTCATCAGAGAGGCCCCAAAAGAAGTCTCAAAAACAACACAAGCTATTGCCATTTTCATTAGTTAGCCCTAGTTAGTACATGGTAGGATTTAGTTGCTACCAAATTCAGCTGAAGGACATAAAGAAATCGATCTCAAAACAAGCAGGACACTTCCTGGATGGCTTTCATGGTGCTGGAAGGTGCTATGTCAGCAGTTGGGAAAGACAAGACATCACAGGTCTTACTCAATGTCTTACTTTATGTCACAATACCTACCTGGCAGGCAAGAGGTGTCCCCTGGTGCATTAATGGCATGGCTGTTACGGGATATCAAACTGCTTTCTGACTAGACTTTCAACCTACACCACACATGGTAATTTCAAGCCTGAAACTACAACCCTGGTCAAAAGTCGATGGCTGAGGAGGTCACGTGCCCTAGGGTAGAACTTGCTATTGCTATTTTGTTAAGTGGTTGAGCTGTTAACATTGCTTTCTAAAATATTTGCTTATAGACATAGACTGGGCTGCTCTCAGCCTGAGACATAAAAGATTCTTCTTGCAGTGGGGAGCAGTCAGTGGGGAGATACATAACTGTTCAATGTTCTGAGAATGAGAGACTGGGTGATCTGCCCGAAATGGAACATCTTTATCATTAATTTCTCCACCCATTAAGGCTCCTGAAATATCACGGAAGAGGAGGCAGAAAGAAATGTGACTTGCAGAATGGGTAGGAGTGCAGTGAAATGCTATCTTCTGGACATGAAGTGGCTATTGCTGTCATTAACTGACAGCAGCTGGGCTCACAGAATTAAGCCGGACAATATCCCTGCTGAGAAGTAGAGGATGATCTCCAGGCTCCACTTCAGACTTAGTAGCTTTCAGCAGTTGATGATCTCTGGAGAAGGGAGAGTTATTCTTTTCTCAATGACTGGTAAGATGCCTCAGCGAATGCCATGCACGTATAGGCAGCACTAATTGAACCTAGTAAGTTATGTTTTAAAAAGGCATGAGTCAGAAGGGGTTAAAGAAGGTTTTAGAAGGGGAAATGGGGCTCCATGTGATCATATTTTATTGTATGGATATATGATGTTCTCACTAATAAATAAAAGGAAATGCCAAGAGAGATAACTCATTCCTGGGATAGGATTTTTGTTAGGCTTTGATATCAAGTAGGAGCATTGTTTCCCCATTATAGAAATACTTTAGGAACTTCTACAGTACTGTGCTTCCACATGACTGTCTCAGAAGGTCTTCAATGTTAGCTACCCCTCTCCATATGCCTTCCTCTACCCGGTCCTTCCATCCTCGCCCCATTCAACCCTTCCTAGCCCATTATTTCTCTTTAACCCTTATCTCATTTTCTTCTGTCTCCTCCTTTGAAATCCTGCTGTCACCACCCTTTACTAGCTCCATGACCTGTACGAGTATTCCAAATGGAGCACCAATGTCTGAATATTCAAAGATAATGTGCATCTTTAGTACTTTCCTGAGCTCTAACATCTTAGAGAATAAAGGCAGAGAGTCAGCGTTAGTTCCAAAGTATTTTATGCACCCTGTTTCTGTACGTGTCACACCCATTGGGCACTGAAATCACCACTCACATTCAGTCTGTAAAATGGGTGACCCTAGATCACTCACCACATACTCACATGAAGTGAGTCATGGTGATTCCATCTTACCAAGTGGCCACTTCGCTTATGTATTTAGAGAGTTGCTGTCTGTGCACATAGTCCCAGAGAAGCCCTAAGACAAACATTCATACTAGCAGCAGATATGTTTCTTTAATTCTGGACACCTGTTCAACAGTCACACGCCATGCAGCCTCAGGTCACTTTAACCATGGACAATGGTAAACTAAACAAGTCGAACTTTGCTGGCTGACCGCACACCATGAGTATAGTGTTGGGTAATTATTCATGCTTGCTTACCTTCGCCTGGAAGTTCTGCAAATTAGACTTGAACATCTCAGAGTTGTGTAATTAATTTCATGCAGCTTCAATAAAGATCACTAATTGATTCAAGCCACCAGCAGGACACCTGGCAGTGTCAGTTACACATTACCGGTGGCCTCATGGGGCCTAAGATGACAGTGAGATCTCCATCATTAAAAGAACTTAAGTTCTCTGTTTGACTGAACTCTGGCTGTTTATATTTAGCCCTGAGTTGAAACATTTAATGCCCAGTTTTCAGTTAAGGATTCTTTGAGCAACTGGAGTATAACAAAACTAAATATAAGTAATGTGTCAAGTGTATTTCTAAATGTTGGTATTAAAACCAATGAACACTGTGACATATATATATATATATATATATATATATATATATATATATGTTTGTATATATGTGTGTGTATATATTAATACATGTACATGTATGTATGCATGCATGCATGCATGTATGTATGTGTATGTATGTGTATGTATGTTAAAAAAGGTCATGGCAGAACCATAAGGACATAGCCATATACACATATGTGGCTGTTTGCATATGTGCTTGTAGACATATGTACCTGTATGAGAAGGGCCTTGATAGGCATTTGCAGAAAAAGAGGTAAGGATATATGTTAAGATCGCTGTGAGTTCGAGGCCAGCCTGGTCCACAAAGCGAGTCCAGGATGGCCAAGGCTACACAGAGAAACCCTGTCTCGAAAAACCAAAAAAAAAAAAAAAAAAGAGTTTCCCCCTTTTAGCCTTTCCTCATCACACAGGCCTCCTAGGATCAGAAACTATGAAGGAGGGCAGGGCCAGATACGGCAAGACTTCCAGTGTAAGCAGACAGCCTTTCCTTTCTGGTAAAGGGGTCTCATGGGTTACTTAGTGATTCCCGTTGTTGTTGTTGTTATTGTTGTTGTCGTCGTCGTCATCATCATCATTACAATTGAGGGAAATGTTTAGAGCCTTTCTACAGTTTTCTTCAAGCCTCTACACTCAGCTGTTTTGTAGATTAGAGATTGGTGCTTACGTGTTCTGGCGATCCATGTGCCTAACACAGGGGTGTTCATACCAGGCTTTAAGTGCAGAGAGAGTACACCTCACCAGTGGGTGAACGTGATCAACTTAACCTATGATTCATTCCTGGTATCCTACGCATTGGAACTTGCAAGGGGCACGCAGACTTACTCTGTGAGTAACATATACTTTATACCTTCATATACTTGGTTTAAAAAATAATCTGCGTAGCATTTATCCTTCATTGAAACAAAAAGTAAAGCTATATGAAGACTAAGTTTTTCTTTGAAAGAGAAAATACTGTGGATATGACCTTAATTTATTTTAAGTTTAAGAAATTTACAACAGTAAATGTTTAAAAATATAAATGTAGAAAAACATGTTTTTCATTAATCGTGTAGAGACAAGTACATAAAATACAAGAATTCTAAGAAATTAATATATTTTGTAGATGAAACTTCATCTTGTAGGTTTCACAATGAGGATCATTTATTTTCTCAGTGTTTGTAATCTTTGCTTGTTATCCCATAAGGTTTTCTTTCCAATTACTAGGAAACCTAGGTTGGAAGATAGCCGTAGTCTAAGAGGGATCCAGACTGCCACCAGTCACGCAGAAGACACGTCAGGATATTTACGGAGGAGTCAGTCACTTCAGATTGACTTCCTTCAGAAGGGACTATATGTCACAGGGTGGTGCCCTCTGCCTGTGGACCTGAAGGCACGTGTATGATCCCCTCTGCATGACAGAGCTTTGGTGACAGTTCCTTCCTCTGGAGTGTCTGACATTGAATGGCCCTGGGTCCTGAGTGGCTGCCTCCATAAAACTCATGAGCCAATTAGCATCTAATTGAGACTCAGGTGCCCTGTTTCACACGATAACAAACATTGTCTTAGTAAAATTCCATTTACAAAGTTCTCACTAAAACACTGAACAGTCAGGCTTTTGCCAGAGCTGACCTGGGAAATAACAGGTCATGGGTGAAATTTATTTGGCACCTCCTCCTAAGAGGAAGTAAGAAGTCATCATCCAGCTAGCTTTCTTATGACTAAACATTCAACGACGGAAGACCAGGATTCTTTTCTTTAAGTCTGGTTTGAAAACGCTATGCAACCATTTGTGTTTTCCTGTAAAACATCCCACCAGTTGTGGAATTTTCCAGCAGATCTGCTGAAGATGTCTACTCACAGCAAATCCTTGAACTAAAATATAAAGTCTATAAATGAAGCATTTAGGCGCTACTTTTAACAAGCTTCAAGCTTTTCACAAGACTCTCTGGGAATCATTTTCTACAATGTGCTTGCAGCTCTGAGTGTGCACACCTATTTCCTGTACCAAGGGAACAGGCCTTTATTTGGAATGTGATTAAAAATAAAAGTAAAAACAGGGAAAGAAGAGAGAAAGGATAGGAAAAGAAGAAAGAAACTGTTCCTGTCTCCCACCCCCCCCCACGCACCCCCAGAAGCCCTGGCATCCACTTATGTGCAGAGGTCGGGGAAAGAGGAAAATAGCAAGGACTGAGAGATGCCCCTGGAGTCAGTCTCGATCAGCCCTGAGGAGGAGGAAAAGCCGTGAGGAGACAAGTGTGGAAGCCGGGAGACTGTTAGCATGCTAGCTGGAACATGCCAGGTAACAGAACACAGTGGCTGGACCAGAGGAACAGCCTTGAGGAGAAGGAACAGCCATCTCTTGTACTTTGAAGGTACACACATCAGTCCACATCACTTAAAACAGGAGCTATGCAGCCATGCTTGTATGAAAGCAGAGGCGTCACTTGCACAGCCTTTCTCAACCCATGGGCTGTGACCCCTTTGGGGTGGGATGATCCTTTCAATGGAGTTGCATATCCAATATCCTGCATATCAGATGTTTATAACTGTGATTCATAGCAATAAAAAAAAATAAAGTCATGAAGCAGCACAAAATAATTTTATCGTTGGGGTCACCACAACGTGAAGGACTGTATGGAAAGGCCACAGCATTAGGAAGGCTGAGAAGCACTCAGAGTCTCCAGGTCATTTATTGTTGAATTAACAGTTGTTTTGCTAGGAAGCTCACTGTGGCTTAGCCTAAGAGCTGACCTCCTTTGTGCCCAGCTTGTGTTGGTTTCTTTATATATCTCAATATAAGATTGCATTTCAAGAACGAACTTGTGCCTACACCGCAGCTATAATGTTTTCTCCCTGGGCCTTATAAATGTCATTCTGCCTTAATGAGGTCTCAGCCGCTCTCTGAGATGATAATAAACATCACTAAAATAATTCTGTAATCCGAGGCCAGGTATCTTCAAAGCAGAGTCAGCAGCCCGGAAGTTAGGTGCTTCGTTATCTTCATCGCGTAGGAAGGGGCAGCGAACATAAAATGAAGATGTGTACAGTCACCAGTCTAGTCATGAGAACTAGGGCTCAGAGCCAATTTTTTGAGGACCAGGCCTACGTTCTTAACTATCATCCCTGTCACCTCCCTACATAAACCTGCTTCAGTGCTCATAATTGGGATTTTGAAAGAGGGTGAATCATAAATTGCAAAAGTAAAAATAGCTTTAATTTGAACATGGTGAGGAGTGGAGCTTGACAAAACCACGAGGTAAATTTGTTTTTAGTTCATCTCTAAAATATATTTCATTTTCAAATGCAATTTTTGTTCTGGGTGCTTACCCCAAGCGATTTAAAATATAAAAGGGCCAAGTGTGCCCAGGCTCATTAATAGTGGGAAAGCGCTCACCAGATCCTGTGGCTATGGCCTTAACCATTAAAAATGTAGTGATAGCTGGTATTTGCATTTGGTGGACAAGACTCAAGGAAACATCCCTATTTCTATCTTTATCCACTTAAGAGCTTGGAAGGCACATCTGTGTGTGCAGGAGATCAGGCCCCCAGCAGGTATTCAGCCACCAGCATGATCATTCAGGGCAATAAAGTTTCTATGCACATGGCCAGCTGCGGCCCACACGTGGTCCTAGGGACTGAAATCAAAACAAGTCACCTAAGAAGAGCCATTCAGAATCTTAGATCTAAGGAGACTTGTGCTGGATCATGGACTCGAGTCTCGCTACACAGACACTCTGTAACTGACTGTTTCTCCCTGCATTTGTTGAAAAGTCATTGGAAAGTTCTGGTTGATTCTGCCCCACCACCTCTTATTTTCCAAAGCAGGTTACCATGAACCACAGACTCAATCCCTGAGCATTTTAATTTGCCAGTGGGAGGCACTTACCAGGGAAATGGAATGTAAGGGTGAGGCACCTGCTGCTGTGTGGGGAAGGCCAAGAGATTAGACATGTTGCTTGTCAGCCTCTTCAATTGGCTTGCTGAACGTAGGGCTCCTCGTGTGCTCCTGCAAGCACTGGTTTCTCTGCCTGCCTTGCTGCTTTAGGATGAAGTCATCCCTTACCATCCATTCTTCCACGCCCCATCTGCAGGCTTCTAGAACTGTCTGCTTCAGCTCCTGCCACCTTCATACAAACACTGACTCCTATCAAATTGGTGCTGGCTTTCTTCTCTTAGTTTAACTCGGGGCAAGGTGTGAAACTCAAATAATAACCCCTGTGGGAAGTAATTTACCAGCAAGAAATGGCCGTGAACACAGCAGGGACTGAGCTTATAAAGGGCGTGAGGAGGTAGTAGAGGAGACGGATGGGTACAGGACACTCTGAGCCAGGGAGTTGCAGCAATGACTCCCTCTGTCGCTGCACATTGAGCGAGAGTCTCTACTGATTAGATCCAAAATGGACAAAGAATCAGGGGCATATTCGTAAGGGTGGAAGCCTGATTCCGGAGCCTCCTAGAAATAAGTGCAGCTTTTGCTGAACACGTAAGACAGCTTTCCAGCACTGTAATAAACATTCGCGATAAACTTATAAGGTAGACAGTTCGTTTGGGTACGTAGCTTTAGAGGTCAGCCAATGCCCAGTTTGCCCAGTGCTTTTGCATTTGTGATGGATGGGATAGGACATTATAGCTAGGGTGAGGGCAGGTCCTAGAGGGCACTGCTCATCTCATGCCTGGGAAATGAAAAAGGAGAGAGAAGAAAGGAAGAGACGTAAGTCCCTTGATTCCCTTTCAGGTGATGTTTCCAGTGAACTAATGCCTTCACATCTTAAAGTTTTCACTCCTCTGTATGAACACTAAGCTGAGGACCAAGCTTTTGACGCATGACTTTTCCTTTAAAGGACATTTAAGGTACAAAGTATAACACTAAGGTCTGGACCCTTTAGGGCTTTAGTTAAACTTCCTACACTTCCTAATAAACCCACGTACAATAATAACTCTTATTTTGACATTTCAATAATGTATGCATAACAGAGCAAGTTCAAGTTTGGCATGTAGTAGGCATCTGACAAATGTTAGTCACCTACATAGTGAACGCAAAGGTCGTAGAAGTTGGAGTAAGAAAGATGGAGGAGGACCTGAAGCGAACAGTGCTTCTCAGACACAGCAGGGCAGCTGCACGTTCGAACTCATAGCAATTGTGACAGCATGCAAGACACCTGCTCAAGCTCTGGCTACATTAAATCCTGTAGGAAGCAGGACTGGGATGGTGGCCAGCTGATGGAAATTTAGAAGGAGGAGGCTGGTACTTGACTGGCCTCCTGCTGAAAAAGTAGCCTTAAGTCAAATTAACAATGGCGGTGTCCCAAGATGCTAGGAGGGAGGAATCTCAGGCCATAATCTGTGTGACTGTCCTGCCCCTTCATCTCATCACACAGACTAAGAAATTCCCTCTCCTCTCCCTGGACTTGGCTTTGTAGAAATAAGTGGGTGAGGCTCTACTGCTCTCTCAGCGACTCTTCAGCTCTCAGCCTCTAAAACGTGGATGTTCAGCATCCTTAAGACCCAGAAAACACACACACACACACACACACACACACACACACACACACACACACACACACACACACACACACACACACAGCCCTGTTGTCCTTCAGGATAGCAGGACATCTGCTGAACACCCTCCTGGAGCTTCATAGCTATTACAAAGCCAGTAGTGTTTCCAAACAGTTGTAACTACCACATTTGGCCACCAGGAGGCACCACTTACTAAGACACCGCAGCTCTCTAGAAGGTCGTTTGAATGCCCTTGAAACTTGATGATCTGCAAAAATATAACTTAGACAGATATTTCGTAAAGGCGGTGGGGTGCTAGATCCCAGGAGATGAGAAGGAATTCACGCATAATCAGATAACAGAGAAAAGTAAAACGTGGGCAGAAAACTAGGGGGGAAAAACAGGCTCTTCACGGAGTGTTTGCATAGCCAGGTTTGATGGGCTAGGTAGGGGGGATGGGGCTGAGCACTACCTCAGTACTTATTCTGGCCTGATTGTCCCCACATTCCCACCTCTGCCTCCTTGACCCCGTGTTACCCAGTACAACCTCCTCCCACAGCTGTGAACTCCAGGCCAGGAGTATGTTGTAATCTTTGTTTTGGGGCGGGGGTGGGGGGGATGCACACACACGAGACAGTTGTTTCTCTGACCTAGGGGGTTTGGCCTGTGGGCCCTGCAGCTGTTTCTGCATGAGCTGAAGGCCAGCAGGGCTAGAGAGACAAAATCAGGAGGCCATCTCATCAGAGCCTAGTTCTGTCTCTCATAAACTCAGCAAATTCCAATGAGCTCTTCATCTATGCCAGGGGATGGCCCCACTTCCAGGCAAACACAGAGGTGACTCCTGGGTAAATGTCAGATGATAGAGAGAGGACAAGTGGCCCATGGGGAGGGCAATATACTCTAATTCTGATGGGGCCTTGGATGGGGCTCTGGAAAGGCTGATATAGCTGGACAAATGAAAAAAAGAAAGAAAAGAAAAGAAAGAAAAGTGCATGCCTGCTCCTAGGTATGCTGGAGGAGAAAGCTTACTGTAGATAAAAGGGAGAGCATAGCCAGAGGCAGACACATCTGGGAGATTCTGGAGTGTTCATGACCCTGAGCCATGTCAGGAGTGGGAGAGATGCAAAGAAGAGGATAGAGCGGGGACCCAAGTACAGCAGCCAGGAGGCCAAAGTAAAAAAAGGAACAGGAAGCCGAAATGGCTAGATTACATAGGGAGGAGCCTCTCAGGGAAGGGCAACACTGGCCCTGAGCTGGAAAATTCAGGCTAGAGGGCAAGGTATGCCAGATACACCCTGTAACAGGTAGGATTCTGGAAGAACCTACTTCCAGATCTGCTCTGAAGTGTTCAGCAGGCACCTCAGCCATTTGTCCCAGGAGCTGAAAACAGAAGGGCGAGACTGGGATGAGATGCTGAAAACAAAGGCATCTGTCGTGCCATTAGAAAAAGCCTGAGGCTTGAGAGGGGAAGAATTTTGATATAGCTGGGGCTTTGATCTTAAGAGAAGGGACATCTAGAACAGAGACAGGGAGGGGCTGAAGGGTGGGCAACAAATCATCCCTGTGTGGTACTGAAAAGTGGTCCCACATTGTCTGGGTAACGGATGACTGCCATAGTGCTTTATGAAGGAGAATGTTATAGTCAACCTCGTGGGAAGATGGTGGCTGTGGTATGCTGTAGAGACAGATGGTTCAAAACTGCTTGCGGGAGGGCCTATGCCAAGTTTACAGGTTGCTGTTCTGCAGCTGGATAAAGATGCGTGACTCAGGGTTGCAGCCATAGAACTGAAAGCCTTAGGAGTACTGTGTGCCAACAATGGCAGCCAAATAAAAACAAGTCCCCTTTCTTGGTCAAAAACATCCTTTTGATAATGCCACGGAAGAGCAACCCCCAAGATGGAATTTAGGTGTAAGTCAGCCTGTTTTTTCTCTAGTTGAAAGAAGAGGATATTTGAAGATCTTGTCATTCCCCTCTTTGTTCACTGATATTTTCTGATGAAATTGTTTGAAAATCCCAAGTTTAATATGCCTTGGAACTGTCCAAACCTTAGCTGTATACAGTGTCATTTCCCACTCCTCTGGAGTCATTGGCCTCAGTAAAGCATCAAAAATACACAGAGGGGATGAAGCCAGAATCAAAAGGCAGAAAATAAAATGTGTGATGATGAAGCAGGGAGGGTCACGGGACTGATTCCTTTCACAGTTGTTTTTACTCAGTGTTTATAGCAAGTCTCCAAGGAGTGTGGACAGCCCTCCTCCATGCTCTCCCTGCCCCTCCTCAGAGGTAACTCAGAAGCAAGGAGGGCAGCCAAGCGCTGGACACGTGAGAACGGCTCCCTCAGAGCCCCAGCGCCTGCATCTGCTGGATGCATCTGTTCTCTGAGCACGTGGTAAAACCAGGCCACGAGCCCCAGCTGCTCTTCTGCAGTGAGTGCTACAAAGAGCTTCTCCTGAAGAGCTGCGCTGTGCTACACACCTCTCTGTTTAGATCCAGTGCAGGTAACCACATCAATAAATTGCCAAAGGACAGAGAGGGTGGCTCTGTCCGTTGCATAATGCCAAGGGTGTTTGTGGGGTACACAGCACCAAGAAAATTCTTCCTGAACCAAGTGACTAGAAAATGAGGCTATTATTTTTGGAAAGCCAGAAAGAGGCAGGGGGTAGTTTGGGAATGAGGTGCATCTGACATTGAACGGGAGGCAGAACTGTTGGCTCATAGCCCTGACTTTATAGTCAACCAGCTATCCAAACCTCAACCTGTTAACTGGATTGTCCTACGTTTGGGCTTTTTATGCCCTCTCATCACCCTCTTCTGAGACAAACGAGAGGGTTCAAAGGAACGGCCTCTGCATTCTCATGTCACATGCTGGTTCCACCAAGACTATGTCACTCACTGATTCAGTGTCAATCGTCAGTTGAGAACAGAAGATGCAACGCAGATAACTACCCACCCCTTGATACATATATCAGAAGGTGATGTCACATCATGACAAACACTATCCTGCAGAGAGACAGAGGGCAGTGAGAAGAAAATACTGGGGCTGTGCAGGAAGACAGACACCAGTGAAGTGATGGAGGGGAGGGCTGAAGGATGATGGCGGGCCTGAGAGGCACCAGGCAAGATAGGCAGGCAAGTGAAACAGAAGATACAGTACAGGCTGAGAAAAGCATAGTCCAGGCTCTGGTGCCCTTGTAAAGATCAACACATGTGGCATAACTGGGAGGGACGCGAGGAGCTCTTTGTTCTTAGAAGCTACTCCAAATAAGTGTGGACCGCGCACTTGGGTAAACTGAAGGGAAGGAGACTGGACCCTGGCTCCCGCAGAAATCCAGCTGCATCACTAAAACTACACATGCAAAACCCTCTTAAACCTTTTAACAACTTTTGCTGCCACAGCTATTATCTCCAGTTTAAAAACAGAAACCAGACAATTGCAATGTGAAAGAGAAACCAGACACTACGGTGTGAAATAAGTTGCTAAACTCTGCCCTGGTCACAAGGACCTGCCAACTCCAGAACTCATGCCTAGGAGCTCATGCCATGACAGAGAACTACTATGCTGAAGGAGGGATCAAGACGGTAGGGGTGGACAGATGCAGATGAGAAAAAATGTATACAGCCGACAGAAACTGCACTCCTGATGGCAGGAGGTCAGAAAGCACACAGTCTTCCAGCCCTGACAGTGGATTGGGATAATTGCATTCACTGTACTCCTTTCCTAGGACTCCCAAAGCAAAGTGGGCTAAATAAAATGGTGTGCTAAAGCACCATAAATTTGTTTTCTCCCAGCTCTAGAGAGTAGTTAATGTGTACCCTGGCTGACAGTCACATCACTCTGATCTCTGCCTCCATCTTCCACAGCTTCCTTCCCTTCTCTCCTTGCCTGAGGACACTTATTTCTGGACTTAGAGCCCATGGTAATTCAGGACCATCTCAGTCAGGGACTATCAGCATAATTACAACTGCAAAGATCCTTTTTTACCAAATAAGGTCACATACTCAGGTTCTCATATGCTCTTATTAAAACCCACACCACCAGCCAAGGTCAAGAGTTAGAAAGAAGAAGAAATTAAAAAAAACAAAAACAAAAAAAAAAAAAAACTGTCTTTAGTAAAATATCATGACTCCTGTGTTTCCAGTGCCAGGGTGGAAGTGACTCTGAAATTTCTGAACACAAATATGTGGTAGGTCGTTGGACCTGAAGTCATAAGTACACTGTAAATACTGGAGTATCAGACATTGCAGGAAATGACCCAGGAAACATGTATTAAGATACAAAAAAAAAAAGAGGGGGTGGGCGGAGCTTAGGGAAAATGGACAAGAAGCAGGAAGAGAGTATGAAAGAAGGAGCTCATTAAAATAAACAAATTAAATAGTAAATATACGAATGGTTTGAGACTAGTGTGGGGGAGGTAAAAGAGAGTGATTCACAGGAAGGAAGCATAGGAATCCAAGAAGCAAGGGAAAGGTTGTAGGGGCAAAAGCCACCAAGCAGCCAGTGGGAGAAGTCTTAAAGCAGCCACACGGCACGTGTGTCAGATATGTGGTAGCCTGTGGCGACATAGTCTCAGTTGAGAACCAAGAGTAAGACACGAGTGGAACGGACAAGCCTAAGTTTGAAAGAGAAATGATAGGGTGCCATCATGAGAGGTATACAAAGGACAGAAGCAACAGGGACTGTAGAGGACGATCCGGAAAGGGGAGGGATTCGAAGGCCGGGCACAGTATGAGCAGGACTCAGAGGAAGCATGAGGGTGAGGGAGTAGGACTGTCTAGGATGGGGCATATGGCACAGGGAGAAGGCTTCTGTTGTAGAGAGCAGCTCTTGCCCAGAGAGTGGTGGAGTAAGTGATGTGTCTGGAGGTGTGAAGGCAGCAAGCTGAGAAGAATGGAACCTGGGACCACCTGCTTTCTCTGTGAAGCAGAGGATACGGTTATCTTGCATGAAGGGAGTGGGAGGTGGTGGGTGGAAACTTTGAGAATCGTCGAGAATGTTTTAAATAGCTGCTAGGGGTGAGAGCACTGATGGGGAAACAGAAGGACTGCTTGGCAGTTTTGGCAGACCATGATGTCCTCAGGTGACAGTCTTCACAGTGATGTGAATCTCCCTAGAGGGGATAGTTACAGAGAGGCAGGTCGGATAGCAACACATGACAAGAGACTGATAGAAGAAGATGAAGGCAAAGGGGTGGGCCCTGAAGCCCATGTTGAGGAAAGAAAGAAAAAGACAAAGAAAGATGATAGGGAGAAAGAAAAGGACCAGAGAAGGAGAGGATGCCTTGAAGGTGAGAGGAGGATTCTGAGCAGGATGCTGTGCTGCACACAAGGATTAGGAAGAATGGAAACCAGCCAGGGCTCCAGGAGCACCAGAGGCTGAGGGCTGAGCAGTGGGTTCAAATTTAACACTCTCAGGCACAGCGCCCCAGGCTATGAGAATATCCACTGGGGCATACTGTAGTCCCAACAGAGCAGGAAGGATGATATTTTCGGTTGGGTTTTCCAGAAGCAGAGCCTGAACCCCTAGTTTCTGTGACTGTGATTCTTGGGGTGGGGACTGGGCAAGGGTGCATGGGGTTTTGCCTGGACATGCTTCTTTCTTCCTGGTCCAAGAGAGCTCCAGAGAACAAATTGGATCATAACATCGGCACCGCCACTGGAGCCGAGGGCAGGAGGCCAGTATTGTATAACCTTATGTCAGTCTGCTGTTGGCCCCTTGCATGAGTTGGCCCAGGTTGGTCAAGGGCTATTCATTAGAGAAAGGAGGAGAATGAAGTAGTTGGCAGCCAATATATATAGCCCCAAGTAACTGCTTCTCATAGCGTGAACCTCTGAAATCACGTAGACCAGGCATCATCCCCGGCCACTTGGAAATGCTTCAGAACAAGGTACCAACAGGTTCTACTATGGATGTAGCTCAGCTTCCAGTCCCTCATGCTTAAACTCAGGGAAGGTCAGAGGTACCACAAAAGAAAGTGCTGGTTATGTCATGTCCTTCAGAAGATAGACAGCTTGATAAAGAACCAGGGGAAATAGACCTCCATCAAATCAGTAGATCCAAAGACAAAAGAAAATTCTAGCCTGGCCTTGTGCTAGATCCAAATCTTCCACTGTGCTTGTAAGCAGAGCCTGAAGAGGAATCCATAGAAGTCTCTGGGCACAGAAGGAGATGCCTACACTGTCTTGTTCTTTTTTTCTTTTCTTTTTCTTTCTTTCTTTCTTTTTTTTTCTTTTTTGACATAAAATGCATTTATTGTGGACAATAGAAAACATAACAAACTTTTTAAAGTTTCCTCAGTTTACTGAATCCTAAAAGTTTGATGTAGTTTGGTAGTAGAGTGCTTGTTCAGCATTCATGAAAGACTTGATTTTAGTCCCATAATCACAGAAGGGTACATACATACATACATACATACATACATACATACATACATACATACAATACTTTCTGTTTATTTGAACTACACATTAGCTCATCTTTTGGAAAACAGCCAAATACAGTTTATCACAAGGTAAAGTATCTTTTTGTTTAACAAATCACTTCTTTTCTTTTCTTTTCTTTCTTTCTTTTTTCTCTTTATTTTTTTTTTGAAAGGAGATTCTGTTTTTTAATGTTTTCAAACAATTGTGTGCAAAATCTAGATTGAACAGTTTCTGCTGAGTGAATTTAATCACTTTACAGCCAGACCACAGGCCCCTCCCTCCTCTCCTCCCAGTCCTATCCTTATGCCCCTCCCCCTTCCCCTTCTTTCCAAAGAAGGGGAGGCCCCCTCCATGGGTACCAACCCCCCCACCCCCACACATGGAGTTGCAGCAGGGCTAAGCACATCCTCTCCCACTGAGGCCAGACATGGCAGCCTGGCTAGGGGAAGGGGATCCAAAGGCAGGCTAACTTGCTTTTAAGCTTGTATCTCCACCTGAGCTCAGCCAGGGCCTGTCATTCCAGGCTCAGTTTAGCTAACTGGAGAGCTATGTTCCCATACAAGTAATCCACAGTGACAAAACGTAGTCTCCGAAGCGCACCATACACCAAGTGACATTAGTGTCACTGGATACACCGATCTAATGAACCAGGCCTGGGGAGGGGCACAGGAAAGGAGTAGATCACTGCGGCTGTAAGGAGACCTGCTCTGTAATTTCTCTTTAGGTGTGAAAATCTGGGTTCAGGATTTGTAGGTTACCAAATTTCTAAGTCATTAAACAGCTCCAGCATCCAAAGTGCTAAGCAAAAGAAATCAAAGCATCTTGGCATCAAAATACCTGGGTGGGACTGGGCTCCACAACTCTACATATTGATTGGCTGTATGGTGATTCCAAGCCCCCTAACCCACCCCCACCCAATCCCAGCAGCTACGGGTTTCTGTAGGGAACTTTGTTTGTTTGTTGCAAAGATAAAGTTCCTCGGTGATGGGTATGAGGACAAATGTTTGTAGGCTGTTGCTGGGGATTATGTGGCTGTAGGTTCTCTTGCGATAACCATTATTCCACTAGCACTGATCAGTGAGCTAGGTTTCCTGGAGTAGGAAGAGTATCCTTCTTGCAAGTGGCTCCGGACTCCAATCCAAGAGCAGTTGGGTACCGCCAAGGTATGCACCCTATGGCTGCGGTAGGGTTATCATGTCATGCTGGTCATTGACGTGGCTCATACGTGTCATAGCTGAATAGGTCTGTTGCTTGCCTCCCTCCTTTGCAAGCTTGTATGATGCCTTGTGGTACCCTGAGAGTTAACCTTCAGGGTTGGGGGGGGTCATTCAGTTCCAGCTCAGGAACCTCTAGTTCTAGACCCTGTTAGGGAAGGTTTGGAGGGAGAAATGTTATAGTTAAAATACAATCTCAAACATAAACAAGGAGATGATCTGGGTGTATTAGCTTCTCTCATATTATTTGAAACTGTGGCTTTTGACAAATTCCTTCACCTCTCTGAATATTATTTTCCTCATCTGAATCATGACGAATTTCCTAATCCACCTTCCAGGACTTCCCCCCCCACACACACACACTAAGGAAGTGTGTGTGTGTGTGTGTGTGTGTGTGTGTTCGTTCTACTCTTTGGCTACCATCTAGCCTTTAACTCACCAAGTAGGGTAGGACGGCTGACTGGTAAGCCCTAGAGATCTGCCCATCTCCTCCCAGAATTGATTCTAAGCACATACTATCATACGAAGGTTAGTGTGGGTTCCAGGCTTAAACTTAGGTCATGATGCTTGCTTGCAAGGCAGGTGTGGTACTGACTGATCTAGTATCTCCCCATCCTTTCAAGCAGAAGAGTAACCAGGCTGTATTCCTGGTCATGGCTTCAACCCAAGCAGGTATGTCCTGGAAACTTGGCATCCTCGTATTTAGCACAGCAGACAGAGACAGGGCACTAGTAGAAAGAGAATTCTATTCTACTGCCATCCTTGTTGTTATGGGCTTGGTTTTCACAGAAATTCCAAGCAGAATAGTATTGGGGTGTAACACTGAAACTGTGCATACCCAGCTTCATCATTGGCAAACTGAGACATGCTGGTTATTTCTCCTGGGGGGGGGGGGACACACAAATAAAATGCTTCTCTTTAAAAAGCATCTTTGGATTACAAAATTAATTGTTTGAGAAAACTAATGAAAATACTAAAATCCCTTTTATTGTTTGATTTTGTTAGTTTTTGTTGTTGTTTTGTTTGTTTTGTTTTTGGGGCTGTCAGGTGACAGGTGAGTGAATGGATGGAAACATTGTAGCAGCCATCTTGGTGATGGATGCAACAAAGTCTGTAGTGTCTTCCAGCTCTCCAAGCCGCCAGATCTCAGAACCTATGGTGCAGATAAATTATGACTCTAACTAGCTGAGACTTAAAAGGAGGTGAGAAGCAGATCAGGGAGACTCTTTAAAAGGAACAGAACTGCTGAACATGGTGGCACACTCCTTTAATGCCAGCATTCAGGAGATAGAGGCGGGTAGATCTTTAGGAGCTCAAGGTCAGCCTGTTGTACATAGTAAGTTCCAGCTGAAGTAAACAATCAGACCTTGTCTTGCGGGGGTGGGTGGAGGGTGGGGGGAGGGGGGATGGGGATGAAGGCAGAAGAGACAAAATTTCACATTACCTTTCAGAGGCAAGACACAGCATCCTTGTAAAGATTTTTGGAAGACTTTTACCAAGTTCCAAAGTAATAATAACGAGCATATGAGTTTACCTGGATTCTTGTTGCCACCTATCAAGAAAATTAAATTGCTGAATAAAACTTCTCAGTCCCAGAGACTAAAAGTCCAAGGTGAAACTATTATCAGAGTATGGTTCTCCTGCCCACCCCCTTGGTTTGGAGATAGCCACCTGTTCCTGGTGTCTGCCCAGGGTCGTCCCTATGTGATTCTGTGTCCTGATCTCCTTTTCGTATAAGGACATCAGGCATTGGATAAGGGCTCACAGGTGTGACCTCATTTGTTCCTTCATCACTTTGAGACACCAGGGTTTTATGTCTTCAGGAGAAGAATTTTGAGGGGTCACAGTTCATCTCAATAACCCATACATAGTTTGTTATCTGACAGAATAGCATACATGGAGGTAATCCACTTCATTCTTTATCACCACTCCTCATGAAGCAACGTGAGGGATAGCACTTAGAATCCGTGGCTACCCTTTTCCCCGTCACCCTTGGCCCATGTCCTGGGCTGGCCTCATCTTTTCTAGTTTCCCTCAATAGCTAATCTGAATTTAAAAGTCTATTTTAGTATGAAATAAAATGCCTAGACACTGTATAGATTAAACTTCTCCCTTACTTCTTTCTTCTCCTCTCACTCCCAAATTCACCCACCACCCATCCAGTTGTGCCTGCAGGTTGCAGCCGCCAGCATGCTTTTCATTCTCAGTCAGGCTCATGTTATCATGTTTCCATACATTCTAGTGGGTGGAAGTCGAGTTGTTTCATCAGTTTCATAGATAGCCATGTCCCATAGTAATGGGAAAAATGATCTGTTCTTTTCTTCCATGAGATGGGAGTTATACTAAGAAAACCAAAACTGTTTACAAAGAACGTTCACATTTCACTCCTCTACCTTCTTTTAAGTTAAGAATTAAAAAGCCAGTATTTTTATTTTTCCAACTGCCCTGCATGATCACCCACCATTTATTTTATTGATCTTATCCTGTGAGATCTAAGCAGAAGCCAATACAAAATGTCCTAAATTCCTTTGAGATATTTTTCTACATAATTTCATTTTTTCACATAATTTAAGAACAGAAATCTCAAAAGAATCTTAAAGTACACAAAGACTCTCGGGGGAAGAGACTGGCCAAAGACTAGTCACAAAGTAACAGGATGCTCATGGCCCCAATGTCATACCCGTAGGCTCTGATGTCCCCTATATGCCACAGGTACCTAAGATGATACAGTATCTGAGCCTTGCTGTGTAAACTGAAGAATACTTCATTAACAATATATTAATGCATGCGATTGAATTCGCTTTCCAAATGCTTCCATTTCTACATGTTGTGAATCTATGTCCCTAGAACTGAGGTTGTCAAATGGCCTCTGGCTGTGAGGATAAGAGGATGTGAGTGAGCACAGAGAGAAGAGCTTGACATGACGGCAAAAGCATGCTCATGTCTTGGATCCAACGCCACAATCCACTCATGGGTTAAGCATTTTGTAACTTTTCCCTTTCATCTCAGGTTCCTTCCCTTATTCCCTGAGTATCTCCTCCCAGCACAAGGGTGTTTAAATTCTAGAAGACGAGCTCCCATCTGCTCTCATATTCTCCTATCACCATGGTTACTGAGCCCAGAGTGGTCTCTGTGGAGACAGAGGCAGAACAGTAACCAGGGACAACTACAGAGGAAAAGGCTGAAATAGTGATTTTTTTTTTAATGCCGTTTAAACTGGCATGCCCATACTGATCTCTCTTTGCTTCCTTCTCTCCTCCCCTCCCTCCTTCTTTCATAACCACACATCAAGTTTTACAGTCGTGATCCAAAGCAAAATGTAATGTGCCTCAACAACTCTCCATGACTGTGTTTTGTTTGTTTTGGGGGCTTGTTGCTGTTGTTGTTGTTGTTTCTGGTTTTGGGGTTTGTTTTTGTTTTGGTTTGGTTTTGGTTTTTGTCTAATCATTATTTAAGGTGTGCTTCATCTAAAATTCTGGGAGCAAGTGATGTGAGCAGTATGAAATTGGTGGTCAGATCTCAGCCCACAAGTAGAGTGTGGTCAATCCAGAGTCCAGGTAGACTGAGCTTATAGGAAGTAGAGACAGAGCTTTGAATTAAACACAAGAAATAGGGGAAACCACTGTGGTTACTTTACCTCAGCAACTTTATTATAACCCTCTAAACAGTCTCTACCTCAGCTTCTGCAGCTACTGTAGACTAAATGTGCCCCTCCCCCTACTGAAACTCTCATCTAAACTTGATGGTGTTTAGAGATGAGGCATGCAGGAAGTGACTAGGCCATGAGAGTAGCACCTCATGGATGTGTGGATGTGTGCATTGTGTTTCTGTTAGAAACAAGAGAATTAGCTCACACTCTTTCTACCTTGGGAGGGTTCAAGAAACCCACAGCCCCACCACAAGGAAAAGGATCTGCACAAGGACTGAGCACATGAGCAGTCCATCTCAGATTTCCAGCCTTCACCACCCAATGGATTCATACTATTCTTAAGGTTCCTTGTCTGTGGTTACTTCCAGATGGCCGTCTAACATGCCAACACCATCCCTAACCATCTTTTGAAATGTTATTTTCCATTCATGTGGGCTTTTGATTGTGCTCTGGGCCCGTTGGCTAAGGAAGAAAGGGAACAGGAAGAATGCTGACATGAAGTTTAGAGGGACCACTTCCCTTTTGGTATTCAGGAGTGTGAGCTTTAGAATCACAGGGTCTTAAACCTCCAACTTTTGCTTGACTGTAAATGCTTGGACCATGGCACCGGACACTTCTGTCTAAGCACTTGAGAACAGCGCTGGGGTAGGGGTGGGGGGTCCTTAGTCTTCAGCAAAGCACTTCCACCCTGATTGCACTTTGGAATCACCAGGAATGCTCCAAAAATGCCACAACCCTGGATCACACCCGATACCATTAAACCAGGATCCCAGTTTAACATAATTTCTATAACTTTCCCAGATGTGGTTAAAGGGTTTTTAGGTAAAATGCATTGGCACAGAGGGCCTCCCTCATGCCTTCTTGCTGTGAGCTATGACTCCATGAACAAATGAGAAGAACCTTGTAGTAAAAGGAAATACCCAGAGTGGACCACACACAAGTGTGGCCAGCTGGCAGGAGGCTCTGGTGCTGAGGGTGCTACTGGCTCTGCGCCTCTTGTACAGGCACGTTCAGGGCTGAGTGGGGTCCAGAGGCACAGCTCTATGTCAGCCAGAGGAGCTGGCACTGAGAGAACTGAACCATAAACCAGCTGGGTGGCCCGGAGAAACTCTTTCTCACTTACAGCTTCCTTCTCTAAAATAAGAGAGGCAGTTCTCTGAGAAGTCAAGCCTGTAGAGATTCTAACACTGTACTAGTTCGTGTACCTTGAGCAGAATGAATGAATTAACCTCTCTAGGCTTTAATTTCTCACCTACAAACTGCAAAGAAAAGCGGGGTGGAGTGTAAATGCATGTAAAGTGTTCATCTCTGTCTCTCTTTATTAAATATTCCATAAATGGTGAGGATTGCAAAGCAACATGACAGCATTACAGATTACACAGGGTAGACAAGATGATATCCTTAGTCACTGAAGCTAGCTTCTATGTAGCACAAAGAACCTCTGGCAGAGTGAGGGTATGGGTACCACCAACAAAGGGATAGAGGTGAAGGACACCTGTGTGCTTATAAGGCTAGGAAGAGGAACTGTAGAGACAAATGGTGGGAGGCGTACCCAGGATTTAGGCTTTATCCTTAGGCAGAGTAGCAAACAGAAGTGATAGGAGCTAATGTTGGAGTCAGAACTGGGCTAGTTTCCCCCACGTCTACTCATCTCAGAACCAGCAGCTTCCAAAATATTTGTGTTTGGATCTGTAGTGTATAGAGAAAAGAAGCCCGACAGAGCTTTCCCATATTCCTACAGCTTCAGATCAAAAAATGTCTGTCATCCCTCATAATTCATTAACATGTATGAGCCATTTCATGACCTTAGTCACTGTTCTATTGATGTGAAGAGATACCGTGACCGAGGCAACTCTCGTGAAACAAAGCAAGAAAGCATTTACTTGGGGTCTTGTTCACAGTCTTGGAGGTTTAGTACATTTATCACCATGGCAGAGAATATGGTAGTTTGCAGGCAAGTGCTGAAGCAGTAACTGAGAGCTACATCCTGATCTTCAGGCAGAGAGAAAAAGATACTGGGCCTTGAATGGGCTTTTGACATCTCAAAGTCCACTCCCAATGACACACATCTTCCAACAAAGCCACACCTCCTACCTCTTCTAATCCACTGAAACAGGTCCCATTCCCTGGTATCTAAGCATTCAACTATATGAGCCTATTGGGGGCCATTCTTGTTAAACCAGGATAGCCAGTAATAGCCAAGGTCAAAGACAGTGGAAGAAGCGACATTCTAAGAGAAGCAGAGAAGGCAAGAATGATGGACATATCACAGTACTTACCCCAGGTGAGAGTGATGAGAAACCGAACACACGCCAAAATGGAAACTTCCCTATCCTCTCTTCTTTGGCAAGCTTCCAATCTCATACCGGAAGGGATCCCTGACTCTCAGGTCTTCTCCAGGTTTGGCATTGTCCCTTCTGCTAGCCATTTTCTGACGGAGATAACAAAATAACTGTGTGTTCAATGTGAGTTGCTTCATGAGGAAGCATTCAGAAAACTCTTCAGGATAAGAGGGTGAGATAATAAGCTCAGAGGGCATCCCATACCTCTTCATACTGTCAAAAGCTGATTTCAAACATTGCAATGTGATAGAATAAAGGCTTTATGGGAAAGACTTGGGGTAAAATGCTAGTCCAATATACTCCAGTCCTATGACCTTGGACACATTCCCTCACCTTATGTATAAAATAAAAATAATGGTAATTATCTTGCATTATGGTTATTAATTTTCAGTTCAATTACTGTGTAGTTATATCTCAATAGCTCTTAGTTGGATCTTTTTCTATAGTCTGCACATTTTTTGCCCATTTCTCTGTGTGGCTATGTCTTATGCCAACTTCATCCATCTCTATAAAATACTGAGACTACCCTCAGTGTTTTATATCAATTGTATCCACTGTCATACTTGATCTCCTTGCCCTTTTTGCATCTTTTATTGTATTTAAGAACACTCATTAGGTACTTGTTTCTGGGCAGGCTAACCTCTAAATTACAGACACTGGGACATTGTCATTTAAATATGTTTAATAATCCCCATAGTTTCATTAGCCATAGTGATGTCTAGAAGCCTTTATCACATTCTTCCTCAATTGATGGTCATCACATCCACCACCTCCCAGCACCACACCTGACACACGGTGCACATTTAGCAACCAGCAGCCATTGCTGCCAAAGCAGCCTCTCTTGGCCCATCCTCACTCCATGCCCAGACTCATCTGACTCTGAAGACAGAGGATACAGCTAGCCCAGAGAGAGTGCTGTCTATCTGTTCAGACACCTGCCTGCGTGCAGATGGACAACATACCTGAGACTTTTCACGCCCTTTACCCTCTTCCTCCATGCCTAACAGAAGAGTCTTGGTCTTGAGGGCCCAGAGTGGATGCCACCATCTCTCTTTCTCTGGGGGCCCTGAACACATCATCATCCAGCCATGTGAATCACAGGCATTCAGCTCTTTCCTAAATGCCTCTCTCTGTGTGAGGCACAAAAATCAAGCCGGAAAACTGGACTCTCATTAAGCGCATCCACAGACTCATTCTATTCTGCTAGAAAAGCCTTTTTTTTTTTTAATGGCAGAGTGTAGCAATGTAAATTGTGTGCCTGAAATTGGTTTACCAAAAGAAAAAAAAAATACTAGTCACAATCTTCAGCATTTGATGATGACTTTGACTGTCGTGTTACGAGATTTGCAGACTCCCTGAAGAAGTGAGATCACACTGGGAAGACCAGAGATACCAACACACAGAATTCAGTGGAAAGGAACTGCAAATTAGCTCAAAGCACAAATGTCTTGGTCCAAAGGTAGCTTTCAGATTAGGAGCAATTTGTCTCATACCAAATGATTCCACCTTATTTAAGTGAAGTTGGGCTCAAGACTAAATAATTTATTAGTTCGAAAGTGTCCTATATGTGAGATACATGTCTACTTGAGTTTCTTGTCACTCTCTTCATAATAGCCAACTTACAGAATTACCTTAGGTGGACATGAGGTATGGGGGAAAGTGAGGATGTGTGTGTGTGTGTGTGTGTGTGTGTGTGTGTGTGTGTGTGTGTACATATATAGGGAAATTGTACCCAACTAGAAATGTGAATGAAATGGATGCAACTTGAAGTCATGATTCTTAGCAAATCAATTCAGACTCAGGAAACAATTACTTGGCTTTCTGTCACTTGTGGATCTTACATGTTATGTAGATACATAAAAATGTATCTGTGTACTTGTATGCGTGTGTGTGTGTGTGTGTGTGTGTGTGTGTGTGTGTGTGTTCATAGCCAAAAGAAAAGAAGAGGACTAGGCTGGAGGGTGAGAAAAATGAGTATGGAGGGGTAGATGTAGCCAAAGTGCTTGATATGGTTAAATAAAATGGCGTAATGAATTCTGTCACTACGCAGAATAAATATACAGCAATAAAGAAAGAATGGCCTCTATATCAACCATGTGCTATGTTCTGGCTTGGATTCTAGAGATAAGTTTAAACATAGTCCCTGTCCTCAAGGACCAGTTCTTGTAGAAAGACTCAGCCCCATTCATAGTGAATACCCAAAGAGAGGAGTGCTGCGCCTTGCTGGAGCTATGGCCCAAAGACGGAAGTGAGTACCAGACAGTGTGATGCTCCTAGAAAGCATCTGAGCTTCTTCAGATGAGAGGAGAATGTGCTGAACATGCAAGCTCAGAGCAGGATGGATGCATTCTGGACAACGAGAACAGCATGCAGTGTGGTTTTGTGGGGACAGAGAGCACCAGAGTTCAGGGAAGCATGTGGTGCTTAGTAGGGTGGGGAAGATGGAAATGTCTATATGAGAATGCTCTTTCTGCTCCCTTTAGAACACTACCAAACACAGCTACATATGGTGGGGGGCTACTTTAACTGTGTGCTTTTTGCATAGCAGTTTAATGACACAAACTGTTCAGCCTCTGCTCCTAAACCTGACTTAGTCAGAGGCTGTGCCTTTCAGATCTATAGAGCATCTGTGGAAAAGAGCTCACTGGCTTTCCAGCAGGTCCCAATCAAATGGAAAAGACCATCTCTCTCCACCTGCCATAATGATAGGTACCCACATTCCTGCTTTAAGGCTTTCATGGTTCAATTTACATGTGTATTTTTGAGTCTTTCTGATCTCAGATCAGACCATGCTATTTGTTATCATTTCATTTGAATGTCCACCAAGTGACTGATGTCCTATTGAAGGCCTGTGCCTGGGGTGCTGTTGGCAGATGGGCCAGTTGTTCATATGTACGGCTTAGAATATGGAAGTTAGGTCACTGAAATCATGCCCTTGATGGAGATATTGGGACCTCTACCCTCATCTCTGTCTCTGACTGCTGACTGCCATTAGATTCATAGACTTCTCTACCCCGTGCTGCCACCACCCTGCACTGTACCATCAAGTCATGATTGGTTGAACCCTCTAAAACCATAAGCCAAAATAAAAGCTTCCTCTGTGCAAGTCATCCCAGGTATGTTGTCACAGTGATTGAAAGGTAAGTCACATACTATTGTCATTTTGAAGTTGCTCTACAGCCCCAGACTGTTCTTCCATGGTTACTTAAGTAGGGCAAAGCCATGTGATTAAACTGACCTGTGTGACACCTTGCATCTACCTCTCTCTACCTTCTCACTCTGTCTCTAACTCCTCCTACACTGAATATTTGTTCCCATGCCCAGCAGCCTCTAGTACTCAGTCCACATGCATTCACTTCTTACTTAGTTCTCATGTTATTTTCCCACCTTTTTGGAATGTTCCCACCCTTTTGCTAGCTTAGTTCCCACTGAGCCTCAACTCTTGACTCAAGTTTCAACATGAGTGTTTTCTCTGGGCAAGGCAGCATTTCTTACTGGCTGTGCACTTTATAGAATTAGCAGCGTCAGTGCTTTCTTTGATACTGGCTTGCTGACTTCTGCTCAGGTAGCATGCCATTCTCTCCTCTCATAACACTCACTTTTCCCTCAAGTAGGGTGCTTCAGGCCCATGATACTCTCAAGGGAAGATGAAAATATTCCAATCACTTCAAACCAAAAGACAAACTAAACATAGTTGCTATGCATATGTAATAATAAATCCAGCCAAGATTGCCTTCATCTTTATGCTGATGCAGTCAGTAGAATATAATTTTCCATTTTACATATCTATAATAACAGAGATGGTAACAGTTCCCAGTCATAAAGCAGCCTTCCATGAACTATGAACTCCCTTCAGACAAGCCTCTGTGGTTCCTTAGAGGCTGGTCTGATGGCTCCTCCCCCACTGCCCAACTCAGCACCTGCTATGCTCATCAGAGAAATACTGGAGAGACTGAGTACCCAGGGGTGGGGGCAAAGGGAGAAGCAGCTGTCAGTGTCCCTCTCAGACAGTGGTTCCCAACCTTCCCAATGCCACAACCCATTAATACAGTTCTTTGTCTTGTGGTGACCTCCAACCATAAAAGTATTGCTACTTCATAAATGTAATCTTGCTGCTGATATGAGTGGTAATGTAAATATCTGTGTTTTCCATTGGCCTTAGGTGACCCCTGTGAAAGGGTCACTCGACCCTAAAGGAGTCATGATCCACAGGTTGGAGAACCACTGTTTTAAGAGAACCAGCACACCAAGTCTTAAGGAATCCATCCATGACCCTAAAAGTAGTTTTATGAGCTACAAAAGGATAACTTTGAGTAATTGGAAATATTGGGGAAGGATACATACAACAGATGACTTGGATTTCAGAGATACGTAAAATGTTATACGTGGTTATATGAAAGGCTCTGGCAGAGTCCCCCCAAACCCTGTAAAAATGAAAAACTCCAATGCAGCAAATGAGACAGACCTCTCAACCCCATGAAAATTAAAAGTAAGTGACATGTTTTCATTTGATGTGATTTTCAATACATGGTTCTGGGACCAAAATTTCATATGTAACCAAAGTTTTGACACTTACAGCTAAATTGCTTACCAACAAATTAAAAGGCCATCCATGTTATCTTAATAAATTGAGATTCCGAACATTTGGCTGAAAACATTTTACACTTTCCAGTGTACAAGATAAGCAGGGTCCAACAATAAAACCAGGAAGTAAGAAGAGCTCAGTCATAGAATCTTAGATGTGCTAAACCAGCAAGTTACACAGAGAACATTCCAGGTCTCCTCCCACCACACAGACACAGGCAACTGAGGTTCTCAGTGGAGATGAAGAGGCCCGGTGTCATATATGAAGAGACCCAGCAATGACAGAGCTTAGAGTGAGTGTGTCCTTAGTCCCTAAGGTCTAGTCTAATGATCACCTAGCCATGCCGCAGCTCCATATAACAAGAACAAAGAAGACATTGTGCAAATATTCGTTTCCCTTTTGAAGTTTCAAGAAACCCAGAAGCAGCTGTAGGAGTATTGAAAGCTGTTTCTGATTGCTACAATGGTAAAAGCAGACGTAGCATGCTTCGGACTACACTGGGGTCATTTTCTGTCCAGTGGCTCTTGGTCCCATCCAGCCTGCCTGAAAAGTCTCAGCCAGAATATCGTGAGAGCAGGCAAGTCAGTGTTTAGCTTCTTGCCACAAAACTGTTAGACCAAGAGGAGGACTGCAGAAGAAGAAGCTACAAACCAGCCCCCCCATCTCAGGACAATGCCCACAGTACAGACACCGCAGTGAGGGCTCCCTTCTGCGCTGCAGGTGCACACTCAATGGGAGGTGTGCGTTACTAAGGACAGCACACTGAAAAGTACCTGCTTGGGGAACCTCCCACTTCAACTTGCTGCCTGGTGAGGAGGCAGAGAGAGTGGGGGAGGATCACCATTCTCACCTTCTGCCTGAGAGGGTGATAATTCACTCACCACAGTTTTCAGTTCCTGTGAATTCCCTAGCAGACTCAGAATGTTTTAAAGGGAAGAACTGTGTTGTTTTACTTATCTGAATCACGGTGATTCAACCGGAAATATCAGAGCTGACTGGGGTGAGTGAAGGGGAAGTCCCTGGTTATTGCATTCTTGTTTTTAAAATATATCGTACTGCTCACACAAACTTTGAGTCAGGCACTGGGATTGAAAGATGAAGGATCATGGTCCTTTGTCTCTAAGAGGCTCTGGGAGTGGTCAGACAGAGTGGCCATGACACTTGTGATTGGTGTTAAGGCTGAAGGATTTCAGAGTGGAAATTTGAATGATACAATTTGGGTAGAAAGAGGTTCACTAAGACACAGTCTAATTGTACTTAAAAAATGGGACGCAAAACTTTGTCCGTGGCTGACAGAGAGGGGAGAGAAATTCCTTAGAAACTCATCAAGAATGAGGCCACACTATTCATAATAGCCAGAACATGGAAAAAGCCTAAGTGTCCCTCAGTAGAAGAATGGATAAAGAAACTGTGATACATTTACACTATGGAATACTACTCAGCTATTAAAAACAAGGAATTACCAAAATTTGTGGATAAATGGATGGAACTAGAAATGATCATAATGAATGGGCTAACCCAGAAGCAGAAAGACTCAAATGGCATATACTCACTTAAAATAGACACTAGCCCAAGAGACATGTCCCATGAAAGTCTTCACTTACCAGGAAAGTGGGATAGATGTGAGGACATCCTATTGGGACTCTAGGTGAGATAAATATAGGAGATGGGGGAAATAGATGAATCCAGAGGGTCCTAGAAACCTACAAGAAGAACACTATGATGGGCTGATCTGGGCCCAGGGGTTCTGCTCGATCTATGGCACCAACCAAGGACAATATGTGCAGTCATCATCAAACCCCTACCCAGATCTAGCCAAGGGACAGGACAAAAAGAAAAAAAAAAATAAAGAATGAGGGCACAGGCTGGACATGTCTAGAAGTCACATGACTGTGAGGGGATGGGTGTGCTGACTTCTGCATCTTTAGAACTTGAGTTTTGATGAACAACAAATAGAAGAAAATAAACATGGACCTTCAGCTGACTTGACTAAATCAAGGATACCCATAATTGCCAAACTGCTTTGTGGAGCTACACTTTGGGTGGGAAAGCAGTAACAAACCCTACCATCCAGTGGAAAAAGAAAATGGATTTCACACTACACCATTTAGGGAATGCCACTGAATCCACTAATATATAAATTAGTAGTTAATTAATTTTAAAAACATACTTTTCTTATGATGACAAAATGTTAGCCTGTGCTCTTATTTGTTGTTAAAGTTAAATTTTCCTATATGCTAATATAATTATGTAAAACATAAATCTAGTCTTTAAGTGTTACTATCCCTGGATTGTAATTATTTTGGAGAAGCTAAGATCAAATCCTCTATGCTCAAATACATACTCAACAAAAGCAGCAATTAATTCCACAAATAAAAAGCTGAAGGACATGCATCTACAATCAAAACTAGGTAAACAACAAGGGAAAATGACACCATCAGGGTACATGTAGATAATACAGCCAGAACAGCTGAGGGTGCGTGTGTCTCCTGTGTACAGAAGATAAGAAACCAGCATCGTTAATATTTTAAATAAGAGAGTAATTAAAATTTTAATAAATAACTAAGTTAGTAAAACCACTTGAGACAGGTACAAACAGGAAAAAAACAAAGATAAATTCTAGAGCTGAATAAAATGAAAATGTGTTTGGGATTTTTTTTTTTTAATTGAAATGTCTAATTGAAGAGTGAAAAGAACATTTGTGAACTCGATGTCTGGCCAGAATGTGACCACAAAAATGACAAACATTAAGGAAATACAAGAGATGAGCTTACAGAGCTGTGACCACATGGTGAGAACAGACAGAGGAGTGGACAATGGAGGGCAAAGGCCTCACTATGGCTGATAATCAATGTTCCCAGGAGAAAAAGACTGTCTTAGTTTCTATTGCTGTGAAGAGACACCATGGCCACAGTAACTCTTATAAAGGAAAACATTTAATTGGGGCTGGCTTACAGTTTAGAGGTTTAGTCCATTATCATCATGGTGGGGAGGCATGATGGAATGCAGGCCGACATGGTGCTGGAGAGGTAGCTGAGAGTTCTACGTCTGGATCCATAGGCAGCAAGAAGAGACAGGAAGCCACTAGGCCTGGCTTGATCTTCTGAAGCCTCAGAGCCAACTCCCAGTGACACACTTCCTCCAACAAGGCCACACCACCTAATAAAACCATTCCTGATGGGTCTTTGGGGACCATTTTCATTCAAACCTCCACAAAGACTGACATAGAAACATTGTAGAAAGACAACATTGGCTGACAGTTTTTTCATAACTAATGAGAAACAATGACTCACATTCAAGGATTACCCCTAAATGTCATAAGTAAGAAGGATCTACACCCATATATCATTCAGGAAAATTCCAACACAACAAAACCAAAGAGAGACTCGTAAAAGAAGGCACAACAGAAAAGCCAAAATCCCTATAAAGGGATTTAATTGGATTGAATCTGCCTTTTCAGTAGCAGTAATTAAACCACAATCTGCTATATCTTCACTTTTGTTTTGTTTTATTTTGTTTTGTTTTAAGATGCTGGCCTGGAGTTTCATCTTGAGTCTTAGGAAGGCGAATAGTAATTTGTGGAGAAAAGTTGGAGAACAAAGAGGCAATCGTAACTACCCATTCATTAAACTAGTGCAATCTGTATAATCTATACAACTAAACAAGAGGGAAAGAACTCAAATCCGGGACGACACTGGCACACTGTTTAGAATTATACTGCCAACATTAAGAATGCAGTTCAAAGATGAGGGCTTATCTCACAAGTCCTGCCCCAGGGTTCCATCTCTCACCCCCACACAGTAAAGAAGTAAAGAATTGGAAGGATAAAGTGAATAGGAATATGTTATAAAACTAATATTTTGAAAAGGTTACATATATTAACTGTTTTATTAACTTAGACATGTTTATGCAACTTATATAAAACTACACAATATATGCAATTTTGATATATGATAGATTTATGTGGATGCACATATAACTCTTGCAATCATTGACGACAATTGATACATCCAAAAGAAGCTAAGGTCGGAAAAGCACATGATAAAAAACCTGGTTCTAGAGCCTAGATTTGCACTTATCCCAAAGGACCCATGGGCTGAAGGCTTGGTGCCTAGCTGTGGTGCTATTGGGAGGTGATGGACCCTTTAAGAAATGATGCCTAGTTGAAGTTAAGTCATTAGGACACACTTTGAAGGGGATTTTAGAACTGTAGTCTAGGCCATCTCATACTCTCTTTGTTCACTACTGTCAGGAGGTAAACAGCGCTCCTCTAACACACACACACACACACACACACACACACACACACACACACACACACACGACAGGATTCGTAACCTTGCTGACATCAGAGGGAAGAATGTGATGAATTAGGTAAAGGCATTCAAAGATTTCCAAAGAGTTGGAAAGTAAAGCAAAGAATGAGCATATGGATATTCATTTTATTATTTTTTTTTTAACTTTTATATAGCATAACATTATCCTTTAAATTTATTTTTTTATTTATTTTTATTGTTTTTTAATTAATTTATTCTTGTTACATCTCAATGTTTATCCCATCCCTTGTATCCTCCCATTCCTCTCTCCCCCACCCCCCCATTTTCCCATTATTCCCCTCCTCTATGACTGTTCCTGAGGGGGATTACCTCCCCCTGTATATTCTCATAGGGTATAAACTAAGGCACCAGCCAAGGACAATACAGGAGGTAAACTTTAAACCCCTTCCCAGATCTAGCCAATGGTCAGAATATTCTCCACAGTTGAGTGGAGAGTGTGATATGACTTTCTCATGTACTCTGGTGCCTCATATTTGACCAAGTCCCCTGGAGGGAGAGATCTGGTGGCACTCAGAGGAAAGACAGCAGGTAGCCAAGAAGAGACATTTTATTATTTTTTAAGAGTATTCAGATACAATATGTGTCTACGTTATTCAGAGGAGAGGTATCATATTTGGAGGGTGAATAGAAGCCCCCTAGATGATGTACTGGCCAGCACACACAGCCTCTGGGGCAGCTCAGAGCACGCAAGTGTGGAAAACTACAAGTGGCCACGTTAATCAGCAGCACAGTTTCACTCAGGACCTGGGGGAGACATGGGTGGGAGCAGGGCAGGCGCCAGGCTTGTTTGCAGCCTTGTTTGTACTCCAGTGTCATGAGCAGGAAGGCATTTTGCAGGCTTGGAATTTCCCCTTGGTGATGGCCTGAGATGTAATATTTTATGTGGGTGACAGGGAAGAGATTCGTTTGAAGTGGAGCATACATAAATCTTTATTCTGAAAAGCCTCTCCAAACCCATGGTGGAGGAAGAACTGCAAATTTCAGCCCAGAGGTGACAAGAAACATTTCTTCAGTAGGAAAGAGAGAGAGAGATCTTCGCAGATACAGACTGCCAGCATTTCATCCAAAGCAAGCCAACAAAACTTTTTTCCTGGGGTTGGAAAGCATCACAGCTATATTAAATCTATTTACTTAAAATGTATTTTCTACTTTCAAGTACAGGATCCTATTTGAAGTTTCAAGTCAAATAGAGAAGTGTTGGCCAAGAGACAAGGAAATTGCCTAGGACCACTCATATAAACTAGTGCCAGAGCAGTGACTCGAATTCTGGGCTCCTAGGAGCTCTAGAGAGATGAGAAACTTGGCGTGCAAACATTCCAGCTGATCCTCTCTGCCCTGGGGCTGCAGATAGGAGGACAGCATACTCCAGTGATACCTGGAGCTTTTGGGGCATGGAATCCACTAGAGAAGGAAACTAGTAGAGTGTATTTATAAATGGAAAATGAACCCCACTTTCTTGAGGGGTCTGTGGCACCAAATACTGCACCAAGAGCTAGATTACTGTGCAGAGAATACAGGGAGGAGTCCCTCTGAAAAATGCTCTGATTTCCAATTCCATCGACCCATGTTTACATCCCTTCTAGTCCTCAGGAGTGCATTGCTATGCTAAATGTCCTCTCATTAACTGAGGAAGGTAAAGATTTGGTGCATGTACATTTTCCTTTTAGCCATTCTTCCCAGAGATCACATTTACTTCTCTACCAACTGAGCACTGACCTACATTTTCTTCTCATGCGTGGTCCCAGATCTATCAAGTCTTTGATGTTTATAGTCCAGTTAAGTTATAAGAAAGGCAGTGTGGCACACATGAGACATTCCTCCCTGGTGGTGAGATAAGACCAGTTGATTGTTGCATCGTTTGCTGCCATGCTTCCTCATGTGTAACAGAGTCAACTAATGACCCTTTAGAAAGAGAACCAGCTCCTAGTAAAAGCCTGATGAATCATAGTTAGCAGGGGTCATGGGGAATAGAAGGAATACAAGACATCAAACAGAACATTAAACGCAGAAGCTTAATCTCTAAGTAGAGAAACCACCAAAGGAACAATGCCTCCATTACCTCAGGCATCTCAAGACTGTGGCAGGACAGCACCTGCTGCTCAGATCTGATGAAAAGACACACATCTGGTAGATGCTAAGGGAAATGCTGGCAGACGTCACCAAGTGTGAAACTCCTGGGCATTGCTTGCTTTTTATTGTTCATTCTTTCTGTTGCATAAGGAAAAACTAGTACAAGAAACAGTCCAAGGCCAGGGGTGTAGATCGATTCGTAGAGTGCTTGGTGGGCACTCATGTTTGATCTCCAGGACTACATAGAGCCAGGCATGGTGCCACATGCCTGTATCCCAGCACCGAGATAGGAAAAGCAGAAGGACCTGAAATTCAAGGTCACCTCCAACTATGTAGCAAGTTTGGGGCCAACCTGGGTTATGTCAAATTCTGGCTCAAAGGGGAAAAAAAATAAATATGTTGAAAAGATAATATACAGTTGAGTTGTTGAGGTTCCCCTAAATCCTTGTCTGAAGAGGAAAGTAAACATTTTAATATTCCATCAGGCCCTTATAATAGGAAACCATTTGAACGTTGGTAAGCAAACAGCTGTTAAGCCCCAAGAAATTTGTTATTGGGAGAGTCAGAGAATGTCTTAGGATTTCAAATGGCTGAGAATCAAATGCCTGAGGGTCTTGAACACAAAATGCCATTGTTTTGTTTGTTGAAAATCAATTTAATGTTGCAATTTGTTCCTAAGAAGGATATTGTCTATGAAGCATTCCCAGAAAGAGCATTCTATCTTCTCTCCCTATGGGTGAGAATACTTTCCTATCTACCTCCTATCCGTGTCGGTTTCCCAAGAAGAACATTCTCCTAGAACTCCTGTGGCATCCTTGTGCTTTTAAATAACTGAACAGGATTGCCGTCTCCATAACACCTCGGACACACTTACATTAATCATGCATCGTTGCTCAACTCTATTTTCTGGCTTCATAATATTCCACAGGCTTCCTCTAGGATGAAACTCCAAACCTGTGGGTGTCCAGTATCCCCAAGTAAACATATATGCATACTCACATTTTGGATTTATGGGTAGTTTCTAACCCATTCCTTAGCAGTGGATAAAAAGCCAACTTGGAGACAAGCAGATCTCAGTCCTCTTCTGTTTCTCAGAAGATGAGATCATATATCCACAAAGCTGGACACTTTTACGTCCTGCAAAGTTCACTCTGCAACCTTCATTGTTCCTTGCCCTCCTGATAATTTAAAGGAGACATAAGGGGAGGCAACTTTCCTTGAGACACTCAATGAGATGGAAAATCTCTTGATTTGTAGCTGTGCCATACAGTGGGGCTCAGATCTTGATGGCTGACTGTGTGCTGGGTATTTGACTGGAGGACTTGGTACATCTATAATAGTCACATCAAGATTCTGATAGTACATGATCTACTCTCTGGGTTTTCATCACACCTTCCCTTGCTTGCTGCCGACAAGTCTCTGTCCTCCTTTCTGAACCATGTGTGCACACAAACATGCCATCCTGATCATCAGTGTCCTACCTTCTGCCCATGTTACCCCAGGCTTTCATTCACAGGCCCCCAAGGAAAGCATAAGACAGAGAAAGGCTTCTTAGCATCCCCTTTCTGTGGTTTGTCACTTCCTACCCTTTCGCAGGCATTTAGTGTTTCCTTGTATTCAACTAACATTTGATGGAAGCCTTATAGAGTCTTAAGAATGCTTCCTACTGAAAATCACCCTTCTGGTAGCTCAGCTTGGTACTTGAAGCGATCATGAAAACAAACAACTGGAAATGCAGAAGGATCAACAAGAGAACTGAAAAGTACCCTACATTCTCTCAAATCACAAAATCAGTGACTATGAGAAAAGGGTGAGAATCCAGGTTTCCATCACTGGAATAGAAGTGAAAGTTTAGGTATTATTATACACCTACTCTGACGGTACTGATGTGCTTAGATTAAGATGTCAGCAAAGTTTTCTAGGAAAAAAAAATACAATAAGATTTCATTCTGATAGATCAAAAGAGACTTAGTACATTAATCTGGTTGTCTATATCAATGAAGAGCTTTAAAATGATTCAATGAATAAACAGAGAAGAGAGAAATGGAAGAGGAAGAAGAGAAGGAAGAGAGGAGGAAGGAGAGGAAGAGAAAAAAGAAGAAAAGGTTTAAAACCCAGAACAATGAATATACTAGGCCTGTATCTTAAGAAGATAGCTAGTAAGCACCACTCACTGGCGTAACTTTCTCAAAGCTTCAGAAGTAGGCTCCAAAGTCGTCTGGGGTCAGCATGACTTCCAGAAGAGAGTTGGAAAGCCCTGTACATCACAGACCAGGAGTTGGACCTCTCCAAATAACAGCTCTTTTTGGGCCTTTTTTTTTTTTTTTCCAATTAAGGAAAGTGGATTGATTTCCTTTTGGATATTTTAGACAAAGTGGGCAAATTCCAGAAGACATCAGAAGAGACAGAGGTTGGGTATTCATTGTAGTGTATTCCCCCTGGCTCTAGTGGAAGAAATATTGGACAAATCCCAAAAGGAAGAGAAAGAACACAAACTAAGTGCAAAAGATGAATTGTGATGAGGTAGAAAATTCCAACTGTGGAGCCTGAGTACCTGGGTTCCTATGCTGCCTCCTCCAGGCTGTGTGTATACAGCAGTCACTGTTGCTTGTATGCAACAGAGGAGTAATGAGTGGTTCCACAGGTGCTTGATTCCCAGGAGGGCAGAGTGGGAAGGATAATGTCATGAACATGACAGCAGTGTTGAGATATTCCAAACTTGGGAGAGTTATGGACGAACTGGCCAAGTATGCACTAATTCCAATTCGCAGAACCACCCACCGGGTCATTCTTTCATTCTGCCTATAAACACTTCCTGTCGGCTTCTGCCAAACCCTGTGTGAAGTTCAGATGCTACCACGACATGACACTACCCCAAAGGCACCAGCAAGGTAGTGAACAAAGACATTCTAATGGGTAGCCGAGTAGAGTCAGCAAAAGGTAGGAGCACACAAAGAAGCGACTGCCTCAGCTCTGTGAGAAAGGGCAGTCTCTCAGATGAAAGAAACGCAACTGTCTCTTGAGGGTGGGTGAAAGATTGAAGCTAGGTTTAGGATTAGAGGGGAAGAAAATACAGTTCAGTCAGGAAAAGGAGCCCAAGCTGCTTGTGCAAGAAGACAATCCCATGCAGTACTGGCTCCTCCATCCTAGCTAAAGTCTCTCCCTCTCTCTCCCTTCCCTACATTGTGACGCAGGTGCCCAGGAGCATGTGCTGTGCTCTTTTCTCACTGGCACTGGAATCATGGGAATGAACGCTCTGCACGGGCTCAGAAGTATCAAACCTTTCAGAAGTCTCGGGATGTCGGAACTATTTTAAGAGATGCTGTGTAATTGTTGTAATATATCTGGGAGTATGTTTCTACATTTTTATGTGGCTGAACCTTTATGTTTGTGCAAAGTTCAGGAATGGCGCCTACAAAAACCAGTGTGGAAACTGTGCAGTCATGCACTGGAAACCCAGGCATCCAGGGCCCCTCCCCTCCCCTTACCCCCTCCTCCCGCCCAGGTCCCAAGCCTGAGCTGTGTTTGTAATTACTGGGATAAAGGAAGGGATTCTTGGATGGGGTTTTGAAGCACGGTGCCATTATTCAGGAACAGGCACGAAATTTCCATGCTGCATTATTGATGCTCTGGGAAGGCCTTTGTGTGCTCCACGGACTGGTTCAAGTAATAAATATGCCTGAAAGAAAGCTGTGCTGAATCCTACCTCCGGCTGCATTTACGTCCTTCCTGCTCCAGTTTCCTCCGATCACAGAAAACCTCTGCACCGTTTACAAGGCACACCATCCATACAGCCGTGCCAATTCTTACCGCTTCAGACAACTTTCATCGTCTCGTCCTCGTGCCATCATTTTCCCAGCTAAGAACCAAATCTTGTAGCTCTCAAAATAATGCCTCATTGCTCTTTGGGAGCTCATTACGTCATAGAAGCCTGAAACTTTACATCTTTCGCCCTCAACATCCCATAGGCTAGGATGACAGGCATGCATCACCCCCTCCGAGTGTTTTCATTCCTTCTTTGCTGTGGAGTTTGGCATTCCACAGAATGCCCTTTTTTAGCTTTGTTCTGCCTGGAGCACAGTTGTGTTGAAGGTCTCAATGGAGCATCCTCCTGACTCCTGTCTGCTAATGCTCTAATGTGAGCAATTCTCCCAACCGTTCTTGTGCTAAGTGTTAAAGCTGTGGTCTCCAATGTGGTGCCATTGGGAAATTGTAAGAGATTTTTAGATCATTGAGATAATACCCTGAAAGAAGTCATGGGACCCAGACCCTTCCTGTCTCACTTCGCTTTCGGGCTTATAATTTGCTCTGTACAAGCACCACCATAACACAGTGTCATCACCAGAGCTCCAAAGCAAAGAGGTCACTCAACCTGAGTCGAAAACTGCAGAACCCTGAGCTAGAAGAAACGTTTTCTTAGTGGCCTTGGTGATTTCATTACAGTAATAGGAAGCCAACAGTTACCTCTGGGCCCCGTAGCCCTCTAGGACTACCTGCCATCTGTAGCCAATCTCTCTTCTATGAAGCTACAGCTGGCACATTGATCTTGCTCAAACACAAACATCTAAATAAATCAAAAATTCCAAGTTTTGTATTGAATGGATCATAAATCTTGCTGGTAAGCACATAAGTTCTCCTGTACCCTTCCAACTCTATTTCCAATTCCACCTCAGCACAGTGAGCTGTTTCAGAGAGATCTGTCTCCTTCATCCATGTGGCTATGTACTGTGGTGACTCCATATGTTCTCTGCTTATCATTAGACGTATCACACTCCTTCCTCCAAGACTCTGATAGAGCCTCATGCCTTTAAAACATTGTTCTAAATCATGGTGAACTTCCCCAGGGCATAAATTGCTACTGGTTTTCCAAGAGACTAAAATTATTTATTTTTGGATTTTTTTTTCTCCCCTGAGTTTATATGTCAACTTCTTGGCTGGATAATAAATTTCTCTAGGATAGGAATAATAAATTACAGGTGTGGTCCACTGGGCCTGACACATAGAAGATGTTTAGTAAGTCCTTTGAATCAAGGATTTATTTTTGAGAAATTGTCAGAAACAGATTTGTGTGTGTGTGTGTGTGTGTGTGTGTGTGTGTGTGTGTACATATGCTCATGCATACATGTAAGCTCACATGTGTGCTTATGTTTCAAGTCTGTGGTTCTCACCCTTCCTAATGCTGCAACCCTTTAATACAGTTCCTCATGTTGTTGTGACCCCCCAGCCAGAAAATTATTTTTGCTGCTATATCAAAACTGTAATTTTACTATATGTTATTAATCATAATGTAAATATCTTAATATGTGACCCAAAATGGGTCATGATCCATGAAAATCATGACCCATGAGAATCATTGTTTTAAGTAAAAGAAATGTTACATGTTATCCTGATCATTATGAAATTATTCTGTTAGTGCAATGCCTAGTGATTGTAAGAGCATCACAGTTTGGGACCTCAAAGAGAATTGTCAACATTTTGATTTCCAGGTAAAGAAAGTGATGTACAGAAATGTGTCAATTGTTTTTTCTTGAGGATTACAATAAACTGTTTACAGCATATGCTGTTGGGACAATGATGTGAGTGGGTGAGCCTGATGATACAAGTTGGAGAATGTGAGTTCATGGAGAAATGCTGTGCTCACACTAGGGAAAGACAAAGCATGGGGGTCTGAGAAAAACTCATATGCCTGGGAATGGGTGTCAACCTCATCTGATAAGCAACATGGTTTAAATCCTCATGAGCCTTCTGTGAGACTTGCTTCTGCCTTATCAAGCAGAGTTTTTAAGTGACCATAAAATTCCTCCTCTATAATATAAAGTCCTGAGATGCCTGGGGACTTTCATAGGATATTCGTTCCAAAACCTCAGAAGCAAATATAGCCTTAGCTCTGGTCAATCAAACTGGATGTGGTGTTTTTTAGGAGATGAGTGTGTGTGTGTGTGTGTGTGTGTGTGTGTGTGTGTGTGTGTGTGTGTGTGTGTTGTATTTATTTGGCTCCCTCCTATGCCTGCTATATGAATATGGGATGTTCAACAGAAAATGAAGGCGCCACAGGTCATGGTCCAATAGATTTACTTTAAGAAGATTACCTGTTTCTTATGAGAAAGACACCATAGATCACATTCATGCTTCCCGTACTCAGAGAATGGCACCCATGTGACACTTTAGATCAGTGGTTCACAACCTTCCTAATGCTATGACCCTCATGTTGTGGTGACCCCCAACCATACAATTATTTTTGTTGCTATTTCATAACTGTAATTTTGCTACTGGTATGAATCATAATGTAAATATCTGTGTTTTAGATGATCTTAGGCGTCTCCTGTGAAAGGGTTATATGACTCCTCCAAAGGAGTATGACCTACAGGTTAAGAAATGATGCCTTGGATCAGGTGTAGGAGCAAAAGACAAAGCTTGACAAGACAGTTTATGCAGCATCCTGGCCATTGAGGACACATAGGCCTCTAGTATCCCTCTGGCTCAGCCTGAAAGATCCCCAGCAGCTTTGCTGGAAAGTTCCCATATAGGCCAAAGACATCCTACCTTGCACATCTGCACATCTCCATCTGAGTACCTGCTTCCCATGTAGGGATAAGCTGGCTGTGTCAAGTATAGATCAAACACGACAGGAAGTGAAACATGCCTTATCCAATGAAAAAAAAAAGCATATGTAGTTAAAGACTTCTCTTCCTGACTTTCAATGGGTACTCATGGTCTGAAGACTTGACCCTGTGGAAATGTTTTGCCAAAGCCCAAGCTAAGGCAACCCTACAAGCAAACTATACTTGAGAGTTAATTTTTTAATATATTTTATTAATTTATTTATATTACATCTCAGTTGTTATCCCATCCCTTGTATCCTCCCATTCCTCCCTCCCTCCCATTTTCCCCTTACTCCCCTCCCCTATTACTGTGACTGAGGGGGACCTCCTCCCCCTGTATGCTCATAGGGTATCAAGTCTCTTCTTGGTAGCCTGCTATCCTTCCTCTGAGTGCCACCAGGCCTCCCCATCCATGGGACATGGTCAAATATGGGGCCCCAGTGTTCATGTGGACAAATGGATTGAACTAGAAATGATCATAACAAGTGAGTTAATCAAGAAGCAGAGTCAAATGGTATATATTCACTTATATCTGGACACTAGCCCAAGGAGCATGTCCCATGAATGTCTTCACTTATCAGGAAAGTGGGACAGAGGGGAGGACATCCTATTGGGACTCTAAGTGAGAGAGGCAAGAGAGAATGGGGAAATAGAAGGATCCAGAAGGTCCTAGAAACCTACAAGAAGAACATTATGATGGACAGATCTGGGCCCAGGGGTCCTGCTCAAACTATGGCATGAGCCAAGGGCAATACATGCAGTAAACTTCGAACCCCTACCCAGATCTACCCAATGGACAGGACATTCTTCACAGCTGAGTGGAGAGTAGAGTTTAAATTCTACCTCACGGAATGAGAAATCAACAAACTATTGTAAGTGGGGAAGTAAGTTTGTGTGTGTGTGTGTGTGTGTGTGTGTGTGTGTATACATATACAGTTGTATACATGGGCTACATGTATGAGAGTTCTCCTATAAGGTTTTGAGAAGAGAGTGTAGACGTATGTGTCTCTGGCTCTACCCCTAGAAACTGTCACTCAACTGAATGGCAGGACTCAAGAAATCTAATGTCCCTTTGGCATGAGGGTACACAAGACAACATAATATGGATGGGGGAGTGCCTAGATAAGAATCCTCAATACTCGCTTATGGGCAAGTCTTGCAATTGTCATTCAGACACGAGTTATATCTTTGTGTGGTAATGAATCCATTAGGCCCTTACTCAGCACTGACTACATTTAAAACCATTTGATGCCTAGCACCATGTGACCCATTTGTGACAACCCACCAGACCAGTAAGGCAAATGCTGTCATGATACCCAATATACAATGACCTAGAGCTGTGACCACCGTTTTAGTATATAAATATGCTCTATGATGTTCTTACAATGTCAAAATCACCTGAAAACACATTTCCCAGAATGTCTTCCCACCACGCAGCAAAGCATGCACAGCCACATGAATGCATGTTTTTAGATAAATGTCTCTGATGTGGCTTTAAAGAAGGAAGAACTGTAGAGTCAAGTGAAAAAAGGAGAAGCTGAAGAGATGCCACAGCAGTTAAGACCTCTTATTGCCCTTTTGTAATAATATTTTACTTTGTGAAATTATAATATATTTACCTAATTTTCCGTTCCTTCTTCCCTGTACTCCTCTCATGTATCCCCTTATACTCTCTCAAATCCATGGCCTCTTTTTCTTTAACTGCTGTTGCATACATTTCATAAATATATATACACATATATATGAATATATATACATATATATGAAAAATATATATATATAAATGCAACCTGCTCAGTCTATATGCCACCTGTATGTATATGACGTCAGAACTGGGCACAATTGGATAAGGAATTGGGAGGCTCTCCCTACCCTAAGAAAGGTCATTTCTCTGGTTGCCCATAGTTTTTTGTCAAGAGTTGAGGCCCCACAAGCTTTCCTTTTTCCGTGTCATCATGACTACCGGTGTCATCATTATTCGAGTCTTGTTTGGGCAGCCATGTGGATGAGAATTCAAGTACACAGTCCCTCCCCATAAACATCCTGTGCCTCTGGTTTTCACAATCTTTCTGCCCCTCTCCCTTCTTCCACAATGGACCCTCAATCTTAGGTGCAGAAATCATACTGTAGGGCCTGGAAGCCAGACAGTCTCTTGTTCTCTGCATTTGGATCAGTTGTGCATTTTTGTAGTGGTCTCCATCTCTTGCAAAAAGTAGTTTCTTCTTCAATGAAGGATGAGAACCATACTTATCTGTTAGTAAGAGTGCAGTTGGGAAGTATGCTGGTTTCGTAAAGTGGTTGTTATAAGTTCACCTTCAGGGTCTATGATGTCATTGTCCCTGGGTTGTTGGCTAGGTTGTCATTACAATACACGGTTTTCCTCTAGTTGAGCAGGCATTAGATCCAAGCAGTGGGCAATTGGCTACCACCATGGTGTGGATGACACTACTGAATCCTTAGGGATTTTGTGCCATTTTGGTCATGGTTGCAGTTTGTAGGCATCATAGCTGGATAGGACTATTAGCCACTTCCTTCTGTCAGAGCCTTGCGTGCTGCCTTCTGGTACCATGTAAGATAGTCCTCATGGAGGAATCTTTCAAGCCAGGTCCAGCTCGGGTTCTCTTGGCCCTGTGTTTGAAGAGGATGATGTCCACAGCGAGAGGGCTTTACCTTCTACCTCTGAGAGGCAGCCAAGGGAAACAGCAAAAGCCTGTAATGCCGTAGCCAACAACTCGGGGGGGGGGGGCTTCTTGTGCCTGCTATTAGAGTCTTTGTTAGGTAGTCTATGGGACTGAGTATCTACTGAGTAGAACATAGTCAAACCCGATGAGATTTTTTTCTTTCAATTCTATATGTGTATTTATGCACAGCTTCATATGTATTATACAAAGTTTTATGTAGCTAGATAGTAATATGAAGCATTATATGAAACAGTCTTACTATGTTTACCCTCCCCGTCTTTTCTTCATATTTATTTCTTCCCCTCCCTATTTTTTTCCTTTTTTTATTATTAATTCATTCAAATTACATCTCAGTTGTTAGCCCATCCCTTGTATCCTCCCTCCCGCTTCCCCGCCTATTCCCCTCCCCTATGTCTGTGACTGAGGGGGACCTCCTCCCCCTGTATATGCTCATAGGGTATCGAGTCTCTTCTTGGTGACCTATTATTCTTCCTCTGAGTGCCACCAGGCGTCCCCATCCAAGGGACATGGTCAAATATGGGGCACCAGAGTTTGTGTGAAAGTCAGATCTCCTTCTCCACTTAACGGTGGAGAATGTCCTGTCCTTCGGCTAGTCTGGGTAGGGGTTCGAAGTTTACTGCCTATATTTTCCTTGGCTGGTGCCATAGTTTGAGGAGGACCCCAGGGCCCAGACCCACCTGTAGTTTTCCAGGACCCTCTGGATCCTTCTATTTCCTCATTCTCCCAGGCTTCTCACACCTAAAGTCTCAATACGATGTCCTCCCCTCTGACCCACTTTCCTGGTAGGTAAAGTTTTTCATGTGGACGTATCCCTTGGACTAGCGTCTCGATATAAGTGAGTATATACCATTTAACTCTTTTTGCTTCTGGGTGAACTCACTCATTATGATAATTTCTAGTTCAATCCATTTGTCCACAAATTTCAGAAATTCCTTGTTTTTAATAGCTGAGTAGTATTCCATAGTGTAAATGTATCACAGTTTCTTTATCCATTCTTCTACTGAGGGACACTTAGGCTGTTTCCATGTTCTGGCTATTATGAATAAGGCTGCTATGAACATGGTTGAGCAAATTTTCTTGTTGTGTGCTGGAGCATCTTCTGGGTATATTCCAAGGAGTGGAATATAGCTGGGTTTTGAGGAAGCCCTATTCCCATTTTTCTGAGAAAGTGCCAGATAGATTTCCAAAGTGGTTGTACTAGTTCGCATTCCCACCAGCAATGAAAGAGTGTTCCTCTTTCTCCACATCCTCACCAGCATGTGGTGTCAGTTGAGTTATTGATCTTAGCCATTCTGATGGGTGTAAGATGGAATCTCAGTGTCGTTTTGATTTGCATTTCTCTGATGACTAAAGGAGGTCGAGCACTTCTTTAAGTGTTTCTCAGCCATTTGATATTCCACTGTTGAGAATTCTCTGTTTAAATCTGAGCTCCATTTCTCTATTGGGTTATTTGGTTTGGTGGTGTTTAATTTCTTGAGTTCTTTATATATTTTGGATATTAAACCTTTGTCAGATGAAGGGTTGGTGAAGATCCTTTCCCAGTCTGTAGACTGTCGCTTTGTTTTCTTGACAGTGTCACCTGCCTTACAAAAGCTTCTCAGCCTCATGATGTCCCATTTATTAATTGTTGACGTTAAGGCCTGGGCTGTTGGTGGTCTGTTCAGGAAGTTGTCTCCTGTGCCTATGTGTTCCAGACTCTTCCCCACTTTTTCTTCTAACTGGATTAATGTCTCTGGTTTTAGGTTGAGGTCTTTAATCCACTTGGACTTGAGTTTTGTGCATGGTGACAAATAGGGGTCTAATTGCATTTTTCTACATGTAGACATCCAGTTAGACCAGCACCATTTGTTGAAGATGCTGTCGTTTTTTCATTGAATGGATTTGGCTTCTTGGTCAAAAATCAAGTGACCATATGTGTGTGGATTCATATCTGGGTCTTCGATTCGATTCCACTGATCAACCAGCCTGTTGCTGTGCCAGTACCATGCTGTTTTAATTACTACTGCTCTATAGTACAGCTTGAGATCAGGTATGGAGATTCCTCCGGAGGATCTTTTATTGTATAGTATTGTTTTTGCTATTCTGGGCTTTTTGTTTCTCCATATGAAATTGAGAATTGTTCTTTCAATATCTTCAAAGTATTTTGTAGGTATTCTGATAGGGATTGCATTGAATCTGTAAATTGCTTTTGGTAAAATGGCCATTTTTACTATGTCAATTCTCCCGATCCACGAACAAGATAGATCCCACCATCTTCTGATGTCATTTTCAATCTCTTTCTTCAGAGATTTAAAGTTTTTTTCAAATAGGTCCTTCACTTGCTTAGTTAGGGTTATTCCTAGATATTTTATATTGCTTGTGGCTATCGTGAAGGGAGTAATTTTCCTAATTTCTTCCTCTGCCTGTTTGTCATTTGTATATAGGAAAGCTACTGACTTTTTGAGTTTATTTTGTATCCTGCCAATTTGCTGAAGGTGTTTATCAGCTGTAGGAGTTCTCTGGTGGAATTTTGGGGGTCACTTATATACACTATCATATCATCTGCAAATAGGGATAATTTGACTTCTTCCTTTCCCATTTGGATCCCCTTGATCTCCTTTTGATGTCTTATTGCTCTGGCTAGAACTTCAAGAACTATATTGAAGAGATATCCCCTCCCTAATTAAAGCCTTCTCTCTTCCCATTTTCTCCTTCAGATTGCTGGTACCCTGCTAGTCCCCTTTCTTTTGCTCCTCCCTGCACCATGGTCACCTTTTACTTCCTGGTTTCTGAAGTTACTCCAGTTTATACACTCACATCTAAAGACTTGGATCTAGGAACCACAGATAAGAAAGAATATTTCATATTTGTCTTTCTGAGTCTGGGTTATTTGACTTAATATGACTTTTCCTGGTTCTGTCAATTTACATGCAAATTTTATGACTCGTTTTTCTTTATTGCTGAAACACACATACATACGTACGTACATACATACATACATACATATCACATTTTCATTATCCGTTCTTCAGTTGGAGAACATTTAGGTTATCTTCATTTTCTAGTTATTGTGAATAAAACATCAATAAACATGGCTGAGCAAGTATCTGTGGAGTAGAATGTAAAGTCCTTCAGGTATATTCTGAGGAGTGGTGTAGCTGGGTCATATGGTAGATTTATTTTTAGCTTTTTGAGAGTTCTCCAAATTGATTCCCAAAGTGCCTCCACCAGTTTGCAGTATCACCAACAGAGGATGAGGGTTCCCTACTCTCTCGTCCTCTCCAGCATTCATTGTCGGTTGTTACATTAATCTTTTTCATTCTGACTGGAGTTAGAAGAAATCTCAAAGTTGTTTGGATTTGCATTTTCCTAATTGCTAGGAGTGGTACACTTTTTTGAGATATTTCATAGCCATTTTTTTTTATTTCACCATTTGAGAAGTCCTGTTCGAGATCCCAAACCCATTCTCAAATGAGTCCCTTTTCCCCCTCCTTGGTTTTTCAGTATTTATGTATTCTTGATATTAATCTCATCAGATGTATAAATGGCAAAGATTCTTTCCCATCTTTGGGCTTCCACTTTATAAGATTAATTGTTTCTTTAAGAATCACTTATTAAAACACTAAAATTAAGAAGAAGAAGAAGAAGAAGAAGAAGAAGAAGAAGAAGAAGAAGAAGAAGAAGAAGAAGAATCACTTACTACTCTTGCAGATGACCCAGAATTGATTCCCAGCATCCACATAGCAGCTCTTAAACATTTGTAACTAACTGCAGTTCCAGGGGATCCAATGCTCCCTTCTAATGTCTGCAGGTTCCTACATGCACATGGTATATATAAACTCACCCAAGCATACATATATTTATAAATAAAAATAAATATCTCTTAAGCGGGGAGGGGGGAACCCAACTAAGAGTTTCTGAACAAAATTGGGGCCAAATTCTAAGTTAGTTATAAAGGAGGCGTCAAATATGTGACTCTGGCCCCTGACTTTGGAGATACAGCTGTTGCCTTTCTTATTGATAGAGATTTATATTTCCAAGTGGTGGCCCACCCACTTTTACTGGAACCTCTAATTGCAGAATTACGCACTTTTGCCAGGGAGAAAATGCTGCCTCCCTGCTGAGTCATGGCCAGTTGCTGAATAACTTCCTACCCCATGCAGAACAAGAACTTTTTTTTTAAACACTTTTATTATCATTATTAATTAACTTATTTGTTCATTTTACATCCCAGTCATAGCCCTCTCCCTCTTCTCCTCCCAGCCCCACCCTCCCTCCATCTTCCCCTAGTCCTCAGAAAATAGGAGCACCCTCCATCCACCCACCCAAGCTCATCAAGTCCCTGACACTATTAATGACACTTTGCTATGCTTGCAGACAGGAGCCTAGCAGAGTTGTCCTCTGAGAGCTCCACCCAGCAGCCACTCAAAACAGATGCTGAGACTCAGCCAAACATTGGGCAAAGCATAGGGAGTCTAGTGGAAAAGTCCTGTGGTCAGGAGGGGATAAAAGGATCTAGAGATGACAGGAACTCCACAAGAAGACCAGCAGAGCCAACCAAGCAGGGCCCGGAAGGACTAGTGGAGTGTTTTAGCACTCTTGCTATATCTCCTGTGCCAATTTTTCTCTTGACCCTCTCACAGAGCCCAAGAATCCCGGTATATTAGGAAAGCCCACATCTGGGGTTAGGTGAGCTGTTTCTCATCCCAATTCTGCCCATTACTTGTCTTCTCTGAACTTCACTTTTCTCATGAGGAAAAGCAGTGCAAACCCTTTGAAGAGGCTGCCATGTATGAAAGGCCCTAGGTAATTGTTCTTGATGCTTGTTACTGGCACAGACTGTATAAAATTGTACCTTTCCTCCCATGCCTATCCTCAGCAAGAAGCGTAGCCAGGGTGGTTAAGCTTGGAAGGCTGCTGTTGAGTAATGCTGTTCTCTGGGCATGACATAACAGGCTCTTGCCCTCTTAAACTCTCAGCAGGTGTAATTACCTTCAAGAGAACTGTACAAGATTGGACACATAATCATTCGCCTAAAGGGGTGGGGGCCCTGATGAGGCCTTTCAGTCTTCTTGCAGGATGCACAGACAGGTAGCCATCCAGAAGGACAGAGCAATTTTCCTCAATGGTGGATGCATTCATGAGTTGCCTGGACTCCTGTGGATAACTAGAATTAAACCACACTTGGGTGGAATTACTTCTTTGGTGTGTTATCAGTCTTGTGTGGAGTGAATAGATTCTAATTTATCTCCCCAGGAAAAGTTTACATAACAAGGACTGATAACTGATTAAGGAGATTTCTAAGATAAGCATGAGGCAGCACCATACCAGCTCACATCTAACTTCCTCAGTGCCTGCTGTGAGTCTGAAGTGATGCACCAGACCTTGTCAATTAAAGAAAAGGGGGATGGATGAACAAATGAAGGAAGCTAGCTGTGAGCTGCAAGCCCACTTCATGATCAGGGAAGAAGGAAAATATATGTGTCAGAGATGATGGCTCAATTATATATACCAGAAATGCCCAGTTGTGAGAGGAATCCAGTACCATTAGCCCCATGATCCTAAGGGAACTAAAGTTCTGAAAGGAAAGAACTCGGGCTTCTTTAGGGTGCCTCTGCAACCTGTTACTCAGTTGTGAACAGAGTTTAAGACAATGAAGACTTAATTAGGATGAGCTACAAGCAAGAGAACAAACTACAGAGATCATAGATCAAGAGATTCTTTGAGAAACACTTGAAAAATTTTTGAATTTTCTCAACCTTCATGTTCTCAATGTCCTATACCCACACATTGTAGCCTTTTGTCTGGCAATTGCCAATTGAACACAATTCCTATCACTCTTCTGTAGGGATATGGTGAAGCACCAATAGGCCCTGAGCACAGACCACTGTTAAGATAATGTGATATGTGGTGTCTTTTGAGATATTAAGGGAATCCACTGGACATAAAAATGCTCTCATGATCCCCAGTGACAGATGACACAGATGTGCACCGAAGACCACACATTATTTGGGAGAGATGATCAGTTGAACCCCATTCCTCCCTGAATCTGGCTCCTAACAAGAGTCTGAACTTTTTCAGAGCTCCAGTAGGGACAGCACATTGTCACAGCAGGTGACAAACTGGGCAGATGATGCAACCCTTCAGAGTCTCTGAGTAGAGTATCACTCAATCAAGCAGACAGCAGAAAGGGTGACCTCAGAAAAAGTGGCATCACAGCTAAAGACAACATGAGCTCAGAGCCTCCACTTTAGTGTAGCTCCTGGGAACCCAAATCTGGGATTCAAGTAAGCTGGCTAACACACTTCAACAGCCTAGCAATGTCTCTTCTTTATGTTAGACTTTTATACCCAAAGCCCTGTAAGCTTCTCCAGTGTCCCCAATACAACATATCATAGAGTATATGCTAAATATTACGGGAACTGCCAAGGACACAGAGATACTGTGATAAGGGACCTAAGGTGGTTCTCACAGACATCCAGGGCCCTTACCCCATGTTTAAGAAATTTTCATCTTTGACAAAAAGATATCTAGAAAAGAATATATACACATGTCCATGCATACATACATGCATTCACACTCATACATACATGCATGGATATGTACATGCATGCATGAACATGCGCGTGCGCGCGCGCGCGCGCGCGCGCACACACACACACACACACACACACACACACACTCACACTTCTCCCAGGAGTGAGCTTGTCTTGTGACAGACGGAATCTATTTCTGTTCCTGAGGCATAGTCAGCTAGAAGGCAGAGAGCAGAAGAGCCGGCTCAGCCTGGCCTGGCCTCACATCACTGAGCAGGTTTTGGGGATGGGCTTGGAAGCTTCTAGTTGCCAGTCATTTGTGATGAGCTGACACTTCCCAAATGCTATTTCTTTCTGATTCTGGAAAGTCTGCATAGCTACACATGTCGTTATGGCAAGTTGACAGTGTGGGAGTATGGGGTTTTATTTTTTTGTTGTTGTTAAAAATAGATCCAAAGAGGGTCATAATTTAAAGTCACTTTTCAGTTTCTGGTTTGTGCAAAGGGAGACCCAGAAAAGGCAAGTAGCTTGTCCAAAAACACGCAGTGGGGTTCACAGAGCACCTGGAAAAACAAACAAGCCAATGGCCCCAGCCCAGCACATTCCCTCTAATGAAGTCACGCTGCAGTTCTCTTTGTAAAAGACAAGACTGAGCTTCTGTCGAGGAATCAAGTGCACTGACTCCCTCCTCCCTCCATGCTGCCCTCTGGGGTTCCGATTCTGGGAAGGGAGAAATAATAAGCTCTAGGAAGTAAAACCATATTTTGTTGTCCAAGAACACATCTTTGAGTTGTTCCTTATGTAAATTGTTCGTCTTGTTCATCCTCCTCTTCTTGGACACTTTCAAAGCTGTGTTGCTCTATCTGCTCTTGCTTTCGAACTGTCCTAGGCAATATTGATCCACCCAGTGGCAACGACTAACAGACCACAGCTTAATCCTCAGGAGTCCATAACATTAGAGGGGGCTGCACTCTTGTAAGGAAGTCCCCAGAAAGGCTAGGACAAAGGCCTGTTTGCAAAACTCCTATCCCTAGTCCTGCGCCCCATATCCCATAGTAGCTGCTCTGAAAGCCTTTTTCCTTTTCCAAAGGGACATCTGGGCTGTATTTCTGAGCCACCCTCAGGTTACCGTGGCCACACCGAAGCATCGCTGCAAGTGCAGAGGGATGTACGGTGGTACAGAGGGATGGTCATGGTCAGGGCCTGGTCCATGATGAGCTGTCTAAAACATATGTCACTGCTCTCTCCAGTTGTCCTCCTAAAGGTCGAATGCCAGATAGATTAAGATGGAGCTGACAAAGTCACCAACTCCAAAGCAATGTTTTTGATCCTTATTGCAGCCTCTGGTTTTGACACGCTCCACATCTCACGCCTCTTGACTCGTCTGCAGCTCATTGCCAGAAATGGAGGTCCCCAAGAAGGAAGACCCCCTTGCAGCGTGGCACCCCATGCACGTTAGGTGGTATTCTCTGTCTGAGCCATCCTTGAAAAATGCTGTCATCTGATTATATGGACTCAGGAACCAACTCTCAGAGGTATCTCAGAGCAAAAGCTTGGAGTGCAGCTGGAGAGATGGCTCTGTTACTGAGAACACCGCTGCTCTTGTAGATGACCAGGGTTGGTTCCCAGCACCAGCATAATGGCTCACAATCACCTGGAACTCAAGTTCTAGGAGATTTGGTGCCTTCTTCTCCACTCCATTAGCTCTATTTGCAAGTGGTACACACACACACACACACACACACACACACACACACACCAAATATTTTCAAACCTAGGAAGCAAGAATTTGTGGAAAGGTAGGGAGAAAATAGGAGCCATACCATTTTTCTGGGCACCCTGAGATTGCATAGCTCATGGTCCAGAGCAGAGCAGCCTTTTCCACCATGCCGCCCATCATTATGGAAGGCAGCATCACAGACAGGCCAAATTTCACAGACTTGCAGGCTAACTCCTGCCTGGAGCCCTAACTTTCTGCTTGAAAACATGCTATGCAGGCACGATAAACTCCTTGGGGAATGATCTTCTACATCAGGCCCTCTGTGTGACCTCTGAAATGTAGGAGAAGTCTGTCCAACAGAACCCCATGGGGGTGGGGGGTGTCATACTCCTTGGACTAGTTCAAAAAAGCTCACAGATTCTGAATTCAGGGGCTCAGGGAGCATCCTCCCAACCTTGCCTCAGATTGACCCTTTGACCTTTGACCCCCCTCATCAAAGAATGGCACCAGTGTTCCAGAACAGGCCTTGGCTTCAGTTTCTCCCTTCGGAATCCCTGGATGCCAGACCAAGCCCCCTCTGTGGGGCCTTCCCTCGACTCTTGACCTTGCTATGTCTGCAGTCATGCTCCCATTGGGTGGGGCTCTACTTCTTCTGAGTGCTGGGCAGTCTCCCAAGGTCAAGTTTGGGGCCCTTACATGCTACAGAGCTTAGAAACAGAGCAGATCTGGGACTCAGATGTTCTCAGCATCACAGCTGTGCACAGAGGAAGCAGGATAGCTATGGGAAATGAACTCTCTGCCTAAGAAACAAACAGGGCACTAATCCTTGAGAGAAGTTAGGCATGTGCACAGAAAGCAGGACTATTCCTCTATATGTACAAACACATGCCTACATATATATATACGTGTGTGAACTGATGAGCACATACACACAAAGGTCTTATGCTAGCATGAAGAACACAGCCACCTAAGGAAGCAGGGCATGGAAGGCAGGCGTGTCCAAAAACCTATGGCTGGATCATGAGAACCAAAGGTGACAGTTGATTATTAAAACAGGGAACCCTGACGCAGAGGAACATCTATTTCACAACCCTATTGTGTAGTTCTGTTGTGTGTCACCCAGATTTCTCATGCAGAGATGAGTCACTGATAGCCAAGCTGCCAGAAGTATTGGCAGCGGAGGACTCCGAGTTCCTCTCAACCCGAATCAGGTCCTTTCACTGGGTTCTTGCTTTGTACTATCCTAAAGATAGACATAATTTTAAACACAAGTCTGTAAACCCAGCTCCTGGGAGGATAAAGAGTTCAAGACCAGCCTGAGATTCGTTAAAATCCTGTTACAAAAAGAAGACAGAGAATACCTGCCCTGAGGGCATATTCTTAGACATGGCTCCCATCCAACGGTTACTCGGCAACAACAGGCAAGAAGTTCTGAAACCTTGTGTTAGCCAACTTCTCATAATATTGAAATACCTAAGACAATGACATAAAATATAAAGGTTCATTGTTGTTCACAGTCCATCCAAGAGAGGGCAACTCCTTGTCTTTGTGTTAGGCCTCTGCTGAGTTGTGCTATAGAGAAAGGGTAGGTAAGTTCAGAAGCACCAACTGCTGGACTCATGAAAAAGGACAGAAAAGCAAACGATGAAGAGGCCAGAGATCCACAACCCCCATCCAGTGCAGGGTCTCACAGACCTACAGACTTCTACGAGTGCAGCCTGGGAATCAATCCTTTAGCACATGGGCTCACGGAAGATAATAGTCAAACCATAGGCTCATCCTTCTTCTACTTCAGACAATCCTTCTTCAGAACTACCAATGCTTACCATGTAAGCAGGGAGACCTGAGCATGGGACCCCCAGCACCTATGTGAAGACAGTTGTAGCAATTTGGTCATGTAACCCCGGCATGCGATGGAGGTGAAGATAGGTAGAAGGTTCTGGCTAGTCTGGCAGTGTGGCCAAATCAGCAAGCTCTGTGTGCAGTAAGATATACACACACACACACACACACACACACCACATATGTGTATACACACCCATACACAGGTGATCAAGCATACATACATAAACACATACATGCATACACACACACACCACATACCCTGCATATGTACATACTCACCCATACACAGATGGTCAAGCATACACACACACACCCCACACACCCCACATATGTACATACTTGCACATACACAGATGGTCAAGCATACACACACACACACACCACCCTGCATATGTATGTACTCACCCATACACAGATGATCAAGCATACACACACACACACACACACACACACACACACACACACACACACACACACAAATATAGGGGATGACCTGTAGCAGATCGTAGCCTTTCTTATCCCTCTAAAAACTCTAGCAGTCCATTTTCCATGTCTGTATGACAAAAGATAAGCTTCCAAAGTGATCCTTTGTTAGTTTGCCTGTTTCATTCCCCCCAGTTAATGTATATCAATGTAACCATAGATTTGTAACACACATAATTATTAGCTAAAGCCATAAAGCACTTTAAAAGGTTTTACTCAATACAACTTCACAAGCAAGAAAATTTAATGAAGTTCATGGCTGCCCTGATTTTCCAGAACATACTGGTTCACAGATGTCAGGGTGCCACCCTTGAGTCAGGGTGGATGCAGCACAACCAGGCTTTCAATTCCTTCTCACACTGTGAATGTATAACTCTTTATACAAGCGGTATAGTGTTTCTCCCACACTTTAGACCACTTCTAACAGGAGTGACTATCACATGTGACTGGAAAGTAAACAGGAACAACCAGTGTTTTATAATTATTCCATTTCTGGCCCTGCTGATCCGTACTAGTGACAGGAAACCAGGCTGCCAGAGCTGGCTGCTGACTTGGAGGCCCTTACACACGTGCACTGGTCACGTTGAATTCTGTCACCAGATTCCGGGTGCATCCATGGGCTTCATTTGCATTAAATGAAAGGGTGTCCAAAAATACACGCTGTTGCTAAGGTTACATCTTGCTGTATGCAAATGAAGATGTGTTTGTTCAGACCAGTTAAAAATATCTTGGCACTAGCTAATTTCCCCGTTGGCGTAACGGGAGTGATCAGGGCCTGTCGAACAGAGGGCTCAGGTTCACCTGACTCAGCAAGAGGGGTCTGGAAACAGCACTATTTATGAGTAACATTTTTAGAACTTGTAGCAAGTACTTTTTATGAATTCCAATGCTGTCTGGTTTCCAGAAGGTTATAAACAATTCTCTAATGCCAGCACCCACCATCACCAATACAGAGATAGTCTTTCCCTGGATGCAAAGGAACCGCTTGCTTGGATAATTTTAGAAGGTGGTAGACAATGAGATTATGCAGGGGTGGGGCCAGCAGGCCAGCATGGAAGATGAGCAAAGCTAACACCATTTTCACCTTCCAGAGTCTCTTAATGTTGTTTAAACTGGAAGTGGGGGCACAAACCTGTAATCCCAGCTCAGGGAGGCAGAGGCAGATGGATCATTGTGAGTTTGAGACCAGGCTAGTCTACAAAGCCAGTCCAGGACAGCAAAGGCGACACAGAGAAAGGCTGTCTCAAAAAACAAACAAACAAACAAACAAAAAGAATGTTATTTAACTTTATTCTCCTGTTATTGACACAAGGCAAGTTGTTTTGATTTCTCTACAAAATTGGGAAACTGGGGTGAGAAATATCCCACCACTCTGTATAAAGCCTGAAAAGCGTATTTAGAAGCACTCTTAACTCTGATCTTTTCTCTATATCAGGCTGTTTATATAGCCACAGATGAATGATTGAAGAAAAAAAAAAAAAAACCTTCAGTCTGAATAAGAAATGTGAGCCAGAAAAGCAGTTGAAGTTTTGACATTAAAATCATTTAACAGATATTATTTAAAATTGAAATTATTTTGGCTTTTTAACCTAATTTTATAACTTTTCCAGAACCTAACTTAACACCCTGAAAGCCAAGGACAAATGTTCCTGTTCCCCCTTCATTCTGGAAGACGGCCCATCCTTAAAATGACTCTCTCTCTCCTCCTCTCTCTCTCTCTCTCTCTCTCTCTCTCTCTCTCTCTCTCTCTCTCTCTCTCTCTCCTTATCAAATAACAAAGTGTCAGAGCCAGAAGAGACCCCAAAAGTCATCGCACCCACCATTTTGAGGCAGAAGTCGCTGGCACCACTTCCGGAAGGGAGGCCACCCAACCATCTGCTTAGAATCCTGCAAGCAGACAGCAGCTCGGGTACCCAGTGCTGAACACATGGTGCTCTTTCTTCTCTGTGTTTCGCCCATTTTAATTTTTAATTTATGTAACCCCTAGATCTGCCCAGTGAGATAGGTACTATTACCTCATTGTATAAATGAAGAAACTGACACAGAAAATTGAAGTAAATTGCCCAAGCCAATATAGTTTCTAAATTGTGGAGATGGAATTAAATTCCATATAACTTAATATTCTGAGCTCTGAGCCGCTATATTTTATATTCTCAAAGAAAGCTCCTGCTACACAAGATAGCCCATGAGGTTGCATTTAAAGAAATACGTTGTCTATGCAGTACTCTGTTGTATTTTAGAATTCTTTAGACTCTGGAAAACTGGCCAGATGTTAGAACAATGGAGGACGGAGAAAGAGAAAATGAAGGGGAAAAAAATACGAACTTAGAAACTCCTAGTGCTGGGTGGGAGTAACTGCCAACTCCTTCAGGGGAAAGAACAGAAGCCAAGGAGTTACCTCACACGTTATGACAGTCACAAAGAAAATGAAGGTCTCAGGGACCTAGCCACATGTCCAGCCATACAGGCCAGTGGTGGCCAGGCATTCAAACCAACAGGACAAATGTGTTCTCTTTTGCTGACGTGTATGCCCTTTGACCTTTTGCCTATGTTTTCTATAATTTTCTATAATTAAGAACTAAGAACAGGGACTGGAGAAAATGACTCAATGGTTAGGAGCCCTGGCTGTTCTTTCAGAGCACCCAGGTTCAGTTCCCAGCACCCACATGGCAGCTCACAACTGTCTGTAGCTCCAGTACCAGGAGATGTGACACCCTCACACAGACACACATGTGGGCAAAATACCACAAATAAAATTAAGAAAGAAAAGAAAGAAGGAAGGAACAGAAAGAACTGAGGCGAGTGTATAGAAATAATACGAAGCCAAATTTAATTTTAGTTGTAAGAATGTCCACGTACTGCAATTTACTCAAAACAAAACAAAATCGCATCTCCTGACAGCACACTGTAGTCCTCCCAGCCTGCATGTCCCCCTCCCTTCGTACCTCACGTTCCTGTCTTTGTCCTCCAAGCATCTGTGTGCTCTGTGCACTTTCTGTGGAGCATTGTCCTCACTGTTCTCATGATCTCTCTCTCTCTTCTAATCTCATGACTTGCTGCATTTAGCTTTAGTTTTAATTTTAGTTTTAAGCTTTGCTGTAGGCTTTTAATGAAACTTTAGCAGACTTGCTGCATTTAAATGTTTGCTCAAATATTTAGATGACTAGTCCCAGCCTGTTGCTTCACTTATCCTCCCTAGCATCTTTACTTCCATTTCTAATAAACATTTAAAACACAACAGATGAGCAGACACTGTGACTCTTTACCTCCTTCAAAATGCCCAGACACCTCACCTCAGCCCTCCCCAAATGGAGGTCAGAGTTACCATCAATAACAATGCCGTCGCTCCAGCTACTCAAAGCCAGAGCCTACACTTCAAAATTAGGACCCACTTTTATTCCAGTGACTTCCTCCACCCCCAAATCTTGACTCTACATAAGCCCCATGACTCCATCTACGAAATTCTAGAATTCTCTATCTCTCGATTCTTGTGATATAATTACCATGGCTAAGCTCTTCATCTGAAGAGCAAGCAGAGTGGTGTCTTTAAAACATAAATCTCATGATTTCATCATGGTTTTTCTTTTTTTCTTCAAAAGCTCCTGTGGCTTCCAACTGAAGTTAGAATAAAAAACAGTCTGGTGATTTTTTTTTTCTGGTGATTTTTTTTTTACTGGCTTCTCCCTATAACTTAATTTAAAGCACTCTCCTTATCACTCATCAATATCCAAGAATACTGACTTCTGTCCCTTGTGTAGCACTGCCAGGTAAGTTTAACTTGCTGTCTCTTTGGATTGTAAAAAACATTCTCTCTTATTTCAATGTAGATGGCTATTTCTTACCTCTCAGGTCTCAAACTAAATATTGCCTTCTGATAAGCTTTTACGTAGTTCTCAGTCTAAAAAGAATATTCCCTTTAGCAGGGTGGTAGTGGTACTCATAACTCAGGAGGCAGAGGTGGGTGGAACTCTGTGAGTCCGAGGGCCAGCCTGGTCTATAGAGTGAGTTCAAGGACAGCTAGGAGAGCCAGAGCTACTCACACAGAAACCCTGTCTTAAAAAATGAAAATAAACCAGCCAAACAAACAAATAAAAGCATAAACAACTAGAAAGAATGCTCTCTGTAAAAACTCAACCATATCTCCCTATTTTCTTTTATAATGTTTACCAATATCTATCTGGACCTCACTTATCATGTGTAATGACAAGTGATAATTTTAAACTTGACAGGACATAGAATAGCATGAGATACCAGACCCTGGACTTGCCTGTAGGAGATTATCTTGATTAAGTTCGTTGATGTGGAAAGACCCACCCACTATTATTGACACCATTGCCTAGGCTGAGATGCTGGAGTTTATCATGAGAAAGCGAACTAAGTCTCTGCATCCCTCACTGTCTCACTCCTGACTGTGAATACGACATATGGAACTCCCTCAAGGCACTGCTTCTGTGCCTTTCCTCCCACAGTAGACTATCAGCTGGAACCATGAGCCAAGTAAGTAATTTCTCCTTTAAGTTGTGCTTGCCATAATATTTTATCACAATGGCAAAAGAAGAACTAAGATGCTATGTTGTGTATTCACACCCATTGTCTATACCATACTACAGTATACACCAAATGGTACAGTATCTACCTGTGAGGCACATAGAACTTACTCAATACAACCTCTTGAATGACTAGAAATGAATGAATTATGAGCTTACCTTCTCTCCAATTTCTCAGGCAGATAATAAATGAAGAAGAACATAAATATAAGAGGGGGTCCTGGAACCTATGTGTTGAATTAGCCTGTTCACATATGAATTCTAACTCACAATCTGTGCATGCTACAAGACATGATCAGAACAGAGGATGTAGGTCATGTGTTTTCAATATCTGCTCCAGAAAAGGTCAAATGAAGGAATTAGGCCCAGGGCCAGAAGGCTGGGCCTTGAACCTAGGGATTCTTTCCAGGCCTTGAAACCTAGTGGAATTTCCCCTGGTAGATACTTCAATTATTTAGAGTCAGCTACTCCCTTTTACTTTCTAGTTCCTCTTCTTTGCAATATAGATCTCTATTCCTGTTCCTATTACCTATTCCCGTGGCATCACATGTTATTTAGACCTCATAGGCCCACAGAGAGAAACTGATTTGGTCCGAGGCCGGATCACACTTAAGAGTTTTCCCTGTGTCTGATTTACATGGTTGACATAGGCATATCTGGAGGTTTTGAGCTGACTGTAAGTAGGACTATTGGGCTTTAGGTTAATGCTACATTGGCATGAGTCTTTTGGAGACATTGGAATTAGGTCTGAGTATTTTGCCTGTAGGGTAAAAGTGACTCACTGGACACCAGTGTCGAGTATAGTAGACTCAACCATGACCAATTAAAACATAAACTTCTAACTCATAGAAACTACAAATATTGCCATATATGGCAAAAAAAAAAAAAAAAAGCCCTGCAGGTGTGATTGAGAAACAGTTCTTGAAAAAGGTAGGCTATCAACATTTAGGATATATACATATATATTCCACATATTTATTATGTAAATATGTGTGCTTATTATATATCTACATAACAAATAATCATAAGTAGAAGGAATATTTTTATATTTGTTTATTTTATTTTGTTAAAGATTTATTTATTTATTTATTATGTATACAGTGCTTTGCCTGCATACACACCTGCAGACCAGAAGAGGCCATCAGATCACATTATAGATGGTTGTGAGCCACCATGTGTCTGCTGGGAATTGAACTCAGGACCTCCAGAAGAGCAGTCAGTGCTCTTAACCTCTGAGCCATCTCTCCAGCCCCATGTGCGTTTATCTTTAATTTATTCACTTTACATCCCAATTGTAACCTTCCCTCATCTCCTCCCAGTCCTACACTCCCTCCCTCTCCCCTTTTCTTCCCCTAGTCCACAGAAAGGGGAGAGTCCTCCTCCCCTACCATCTGACTCTAGCCTATCATGTCTCATCAAGACTCCCAGCATCCTCTTTTTCTGTGGGCTGGCATGGCTGACCCCACCAGGGGAAAGTGATCAATGAATGGGCAACATGGTCCACATCAGAGGTAGCCCCTCCTCCCCATATTATGGGTCTCACATAGAGATTGTGCTGCCTATCAGCTATATCTGAAGAGGGGGTCTAGGTCATCTCCATACATAATCCTTGGTTGATGCATCAGTCTCTGCAGGTCCCCCTGGGCCCAGATTTGTTGACTCTGTTGCTCTCCTTGTGGAGCTCCTGTCCCCTTCAGGTCTTTCTATCCCCCAATTCTTCCATATGTCTCCCTAGCATAGAAAAACTTATCACAAACAAAAACCAAAAAACAACCAGCCCTGGAGGAAGGGACATGTTTGGCAGAGTGATCATCGAACACCAGAGACAGAAGAAACTGAGGTCTAGGCTCTCCTCTGAGTCCTCTGAAGGAAGCAGGACTCTGCTAATGTCTTTCTATTGGCCCAGGGATATTGAATTTACATTCCTGGGTCCCTGAGCTAGATCAGAACACCTTTGTAATATTTAAAGGCACCAAATTTGTAATGATTTATCACACTAGCCAATGGGAAATAACAATAGGCAATAGAAAAGACCACCTGTTTTTCCATAGAGTGTTTGCTATCTATTGCAAGCAACCCTTCTTTGCTCATCGCCATTACCAAATGAACTGTACCCAGTCCCATCTCTGCCTGTCAAGTTCATTTAAATGTTGAACTAATTTCCTCTTTCTACCTGAATGTTGAAAGCAATGAGGTTATGTGGGAATAGTTCCTGGAACACATGTGTAACTATTACACAAAGAAAATTGCACTGACTTCCAGCTTAAGGTGGCTGATGGACTATGCACTCATTTCTTTAGCTAAGTTCCCAAATCCCTACCAAAACAGAAAGCACAAGGATGCTCTTTAAAAGGACCAATTCAGAGGCCTAAAAGACTATTCATTGAGACTTGGAGGTGATGCTGGCTCTTCTTAACTTCTTTCTAGTATGGTGAGTAGGTTTCAGGGAGCATTGTTCCTGAGGAAAAACAAGAGAGAAAAGGGTTCAGCTCATAGCACCTCTATTCATTACTTTTCTCATCACTGTGACAGACTATGTGACAGAAGCAATGGGGAGGAGGAGAGGTTTCCTAGGGCTGAGGTTCAAGGATACAGAATGCCAAAGTCAAGAAGAGAGAGCATCTGGTTCCTCTAATGCCTGGGGCTGTTTGCAGAAACACTCACATTGTGACTGCACATAAGAAAACAGGACCATGGGGTGGAAGGTAGAGAAGTGCTCCATTCTACTGACCTATGTATGTCCAGTGCCAAGGAGATCTACCACCTCTCAAAATCGGGTGACCAACTTGAGGGAGCGGGATGCTAATAGCTGAGCCCATGAAAGTCACTTCACATTGAAACTTTTGACTTTTGGAAGATGGTCTTAAACGTTACACAATGTCACTTTGGCCATACTGTGTTCTTTAAGGGTGTTATGAAAGTCCTGGCAAGCTTTGTGAGGGGAGAAAATAGATGCTGCATCTTGCCAAGGAGTGGGAAGATTCTAGAAGATCATATGGAAAATGTCTAGCACTGGAGTTTTCAGATGATTTCAACCTCAGCCCCCAATCCTCAGGAAAACTCCTGTAAATGGTCCGTTGAAGATGCTGAGTCTACACAACATAATCACATCCTGTCATAACTGAGACGTTAATGTGGGCTTGTTTGTGCCCCCCCTGAATTTTAGAACCCTCACCCTAGAATCTGAGAACCTATGCACATTTGGAGGTTAGGTGGCGTCTTCATTTCTTTTTGTGTTGCTAAGATAAAGTCCTCTGACAAAATCAACTTAAAGGAGAAAAGATTTACTTTAAATCATAATTCATGGTGCAGCCTGTCAAGGCAGCAGAAGCCGGAAGCAGCTGCCCACATCATTTCTACAGTCTGAAAAGAGAAAGCAGTGAATCCTGTGCTAGCGTTCACTTCCTTTTCTTCATCATATGCAGTCCGAGATCCTCTGTTAGAGTAATGGTCCCATCCACAAGGAAAATGAGTCTTCCCTTATTAATTAATATAACCCCCCACAGGCATGCCAGGAGGCCCATCGTCTGGGTGATTCTAGATTCTGTAAGATTAACAGTTAACACTAAGCCAGGTGTGGTGGTGCACACATTTAATCCCAGCACTTGGGAGGGAGAGGCAGGTGGATCAATGTGAGTTTGCAGGCCAGCGTGGCCTACAAAGCAAGTCCAGGACAGCCAAGGCTACACAGAGACGTTCTACTTTGAAAAACAAAAAACAAACAAACAAACCAACAAACAAAAAACAATTAATACTAACCTCCCCAGGCAGCCGTCTGTAAGTCAATGAAAGAGCCCTGATCGGAAAAACAAGTCCACTAGCACATCTACGGACTTCTTGGCTTCAGATACATGAGAAAATTAACTGCTATATTTTAAGACACACATTCTATGATTGTTGTAGAAGTTATACAAAACTAAAACTAGCCATACACTGGAGAGGAAAATCATCATTGTACAAAACAAAAATGCATGTGTTCTTTAAACTAGATGTTTTGCAGCGTGGAACATCTGCACATGAGGCACGACAGTACAGAGGAGAGCAGCTAAGCTCTTAAAGACAGTCCTCTGTGGTGGAGTAAAAAGTGAACATTTAAAAGTATTTAGGTATGAAACCAGTGAGATCGCTCAGTGAGTAAAGGCATTTGCTATGTTGACGTGAGCCCCAAAAGCATGTTAAAAAGCCTGGTGTGGTAACATACATCTATAATCAACACACTCATACAGGCAGAGACAAGAGAATCTCTCAGAAGCTCTCAGGACAGCTAGCCTTGGATGTGCAGCACCATAAGAAAGTGTAGTCCCAGGCATGTGAAGGAGAGAACTGATGCCTGCAAGCAAATGTTCCTCCGATTGCCACACGTATGCCATGATGTCCTAATGCTGTGACAAGACATTTTAACCAAAAGCATCTTGGGAAGAAAAAGGTTTATTTGGCACACATTTCCAGATTACAGTCCATCACTGAGGAACCTGAAGGCAGAAACTGATGAAGGGCTGCTGCTTATGCTAAGAGGATTGGTGGCTTTCTCTCTGCGGTTTCCTGAACCTGCTCCCTTATACATGTGGGACCACCTGGCCAAGAATAATACCACCAACAGTGGGCAGGGCCATTCTACATAAATCATTAATCTGGAAAATGCCTCCACAGACCAATCCACAGGCTAATCTGAAGAAGACGTTTTCTCAATTGTGGTTCCCTCTTTCAAGATAATGCAAGCTTTTGTCAAATTGAGAATCAACTAACCATCACACTGCATGCTCAGTGTAAGTGTGTGTGTGTGTCTCTGTGTGTGGTATACGTATCTATCTGTGTGTGTGGTATATGTTTGTGTGTGTATGTGTGTGTGTTATATATGTGTGTCTGACTGTGTGGTGTCTGTCTGTGTGGTGTGTGCCTGTGTGATGTATGTATGTGGTGTATGTGTGTTGTGTGTGTGGTATATGTGTTTTGTGTGTTTGTGGTATATGTGTATGTTTTGTGTGTGTGTGTGGTATATGTGTATACATTATACGCATGTGGCAAATGTGTGTATATGTGTAATTTGTGTCTGTGTGTATATGTGTGTTGTGTGAGTGTGATGTATGTGTTTGTCTGTACATGTGTGTTGTGTGTATATGTGTGGTGTGTGTGCCTATGTATATGTGTATGTGTGTTATATGTGTCTCTCTGTGTGTCTATGTGTGTGTAGTGTATGTGGTGTGTGTGTCTGTGTGTGGCGTATACATGTGTGGTATATGTATGCTCTGTGTGTGGTATATGTGTGTATGTGCGGTGTGTGTCTCTGTGTATATATGTGTGGTATGTTGGGGGGGTCTGTGGTGTGTGTGTGTGTGTTTGTGTATGCAAATCCATAGCAGAAGTTCTGGAGATACCCCTGTCTTAGTTACTTTCCTGTTGCTGAAACAAAACATAACCAAAGCAACTTATAAAAGAATGCATTTCACTGGGCTTGTGGTTCAGAGACTTAAATCCATGTTGGCAGAGCGAAGGCACGGGGGCAGAAGCAGCTAGAACCTCGCATCTTGATGCAGAGCGTGGACTTAAAATGGTAAGAGTCTTGTGAAACCTCAACCCACACCCAGTGACATACAAGACCACACCTCTCGATTTTCCCCAACAGTTTTACTGATTGAGGACCTAGTATTCCAATACATACCTCTATGGGAGTCATTCTTATTGAAACCACCACAGCTTTCAAAAAGGTGGTGTGGCCACTCTGGAGAATAGTTAGTTGCAGGCAGCCATGAGTATTTCAAGCCCTTGCTTCAGTTTTATACATATCTAGTTTGTTGAAACGTTCGAGTGTGCACTCCTGCACTAACGATGACTCGATAATGTGCACAGTCCTGTAGAAATAAAGCTGTTTCCTCAACTAAATGCCTCTATCTTAATTAACCTATTATAATTTCAATTTCCAGTTTGTCTAGATGAAGATTGCTGCATGGCCCTACAATGACCTAATCCCATCGTCTCTAACCCTCTCCACCATATGGGGAGCACAGCTTAGATTCTCAAAACTTTAGTTTGAGCCAAAGTGCTTGGACAGAAAGGAAAAAAAAGAAGTTAATTAGTTGACTTAGCAGGATACAGGCTGCTAGATTTGAAAGCCGTGTGAGAGCATCCATGCTTCTGGCTGGGAACACTAGATAAGGTTGCTATGGTGGCCACAACACTTGTTTCCATTCTGGATTCCTCCCAAGACAAAGAACGGAGACAGACTGACTTGAAAAATAAACTGAATTAAGAAGAAATTGTTGAGTACCTACTATGTGTCAGAACCTATGCTCGAAAATGTGTAAACATAGACCATTTAAAGCTCACAAAAAGACAAAACAGTTCCCCTACTTCTACAGAGGTAAGCTGAGGTTGATAGCATTTATTTTCACTGGAATGCCTCTGAAATCCTGCCTGAAGCACTGCATTCTCTTAGGGAAAACAAGTGAAAGCAAAGTGTACACTTCCCCTACCCCATCCTCCCTGACACTAACTAATGTCCTTCACTTCCTGCCTTTTGTCCTTCCCTGGATATATCCCCTAGTCCAGCTGATGAAGCAACTGTGGAGAGGCTTGGAGGCCTTTGTACATTTTCTCCTGTGTAGATTTCCCTGATTTGTCTCTTCCTCTCTCCCAAGCTCAGGAGCCCATTCTCTCTGCCCTGGGGACAGAGGGAACTCCCTGGAACAGAGAGTAGGGTTTTCACCTATCAGAGAATAAAGCCACTGGAGGAAATGCCAAACACATAGTGGCTTGCTTCAGAAAAGAAAGAAAGAAAGAAAGAAAGAAAGAAAGAAAGAAAGAAAGAAAGAAAGAAAGGAGCTAAGAGTAGAACCAAGGATGAGGAAATCTAGTTATCTTTTTTTTTTTTTTTTTTTTTTGGTTACTTGATGCTAGGATCCTGGACCTAAGTCACTGTACAGACACTCCCTAACTGGCTAGCTATTATTTAGGTAACAGAAGAATGCCCCCGGGAGAGTATTTTTGCAAACAGCCAGCACAGAGCCCATGCCCTCAGCTCTTCTACCTGACTTTCATCCTCTGGCAGTGGCAGGGATGCCTCTGTCCTGCTCCTCCCAGGGCTATTACCACAGAACAAGAAAGATGACCTCTATGTCCAAGAACCCAGAACCCTTCAGCCGGATTGACTGCCAGAAACCATGATGAAGACTCTGTCCCTGCTCTGTCCCTTGCTCATCCCATCTCATGCCCACTGACCATCCTGATGCTTCTTCATGTCGCTACTTAGGGTGGTGGCTATTCCTCCCTCTTCCAGGGTCCTAGGAGTCAAGACTTCCTTCATGACAGCCAGATGTGTGCTCACATTCCATGCTATACATGAGTAAAACAAATCAAGGGACTATTTAAAAGTAGAAACTCAGAAACTTAGAAGGGACTAAGAAGCAAAGAATTTATCACACAAGCAAAAAGATCCTACTTTGGGTCCCCAGTACCCATGTTAAAATGTGAGCATGGTAACATGCCCTTTAATCACAACACCGAGGATCTATGAGGAGCACTAATCAACCAGGCAGTCAATGGAGAAGCTTCAGGTTCAGCGAGAGCCTCTACCTCAAAAGACAAGTGGACAAGTGATTGCGAAAGTCACTGGCATCAACTTCTAGCCTTCACACATATATGTATACCCCACTTGCACACACAGGTATACAGCACACATACTACCATAGAGACTGACAGAGAGAGAGAAAGAGGGAGGAGAGAGAGAGAGAGAGAGAGAGAGAGAGAGAGAGAGAGAGAGGAGAGAGAGAGAGAGAGAGAATATCAGGGCAGAAAATATTCAGAAACTTAAGACACATGACACACAAGAAGCTTATTTGTTCCAGTTGCCACCGCTGGATAATCAGAGTTCTGAGACTGACCAACTTAGCCTTCGAGGAGAGCATTTATTCTTGGAAAGCTAGTACAGGGCATTCCAGTGATCTGGAAAGCCCTGAGCCCCATCCCAAGAGCACAGCCAATATCAGCCTCTGGGCTCCTTGCAAGCCCTGGTGTCTTAACTAAGATTTGGCTTTCATTCTCTATGTAAATAGAGAGGACAGAATTAACTGAGGGAGACACAAAGATGCGTACAGAAGCATTCACACGTACATGCACACGCACACTCGCGTGCACACACACACAAGAGAGAGAGAGAGAGAGAGAGAGGAGAGAGGAGAGGGAGAGGGAGAGGGAGAGGTTGATTTATTGATTTTGGTTTCTCCACATTAAAAGGCAATCCTTCAGACTCCAGATAATCTTCTTGGATGGTGCCATCCAATGGTCCCCAGACACCGATCAGATCCTTTCATTACCAGGAGGGCAAGCCCACACCCTCAATAACACAGGAAACACTTGAATACTCCACAGAGAACAAAAACCTGCCCTAAAGACCCTTATAGCTCAGGAGCAGGCATGCAGCAGAATCACAAGGCCCAGGAAGAGGATGGATTTCCATTCTGTCAACTTCAGGCACTTTCCTTAGAGCAGTGATTTTTCAACACAGAGAACCATGCATATCCCTGGGAGCCCTCACTCCAGAGGCCTTCTCTATGAGCTCAAAGCAAACAAAAAGGGGAGACAGTGGGTTGAACATTGAATGCAATATTTTAACACATCAAATTTTGTTGCATGTAAATATTAAGGCAAATTTAGATGTAAAAAAGCATATGAAATTGGGTACCACAAAATCATGTTTAAATAATTCATGGGCTGAAGAGAAAATAAAATTGAATATTTATAAGTGAATAGATTTGCAATTAAAATTATGAGAAGTTAGGGCAGTACATAGACTATGAGGGCAAATGTACTAACTAGAAAACAAGGAAAAGTTAAAACAAATGAGCTGCCGATAAAAAAGAATAAAATAAAAACACAGGAAAAGACCAGGTAAATCTGACTCCTGTAGGGTTGCATAAAATGTATAGATTGCTATACATTGAAGTTATGATTAATATTAGGTCTTTTCCATTCAAGGCTATTTCAATGCCGTAGTAGTTTTGTAAGTGATGCATAGGTTGTGTATATTTTGTTAGTGTTTTCATTGTGTGTTTTTAATTTATTTTGTAGCAATGGAATTGCATTCTTATTAATTTCTAAGCAATAGCTACATTATTCTGGACCTCATTAAGACGTTTTGTTGATCTTGAGTCCAGCCACATAGCAAAGTTATTTATTCCAATATTATTCTCTAAATAATTAAGTGATCAGGAAGTTTTCCTTTTTAGTACTTAATGCATCTTACTCTTTGATTACTTATTTCTTTGAGTGAATGTGTGGTCTATATTAGATTCATTTTATGATGGAAGCATATTATTTCCTTATGTTTTTTGTAGTATGGGTGTGCATCTGTGTGTGATTAGGAATGTCTATGAAATCTATTAAGATGATCTCATGGTTGCTTGTTATGTATTGAATAGTGAATTTGGTTAGATGTTTCCCTGATAGGAAACTATCATTTCCTACGTCAGGTTTAGACAAGGAAAAACCTGAGATATTTTACATTTGTTATGCTTACTTCCCTTTAGTTCACATGGTTCACAATTTGGTTCATGCTGAAAAATTCAATCTTACCAAAGAGCAATTTTTCTAGGTTTTGTTTGTATGTTTTGGATATAGCCATGATTTGTGAAGACCAAATGTGTGTGTGTGTGTGTGTGTGTGTGTGTGTGTGTGTGTGTTGTTGTGGTATGTTTGTACACTACTTGGGACATCATTAAATCAGCTCTGGACTAGAGTACTCACCCCCTGTATGTTCCTGACCAGTTCATATAAAATAAGAACTGTCAAAAAAAAAAAAAAAAAAAAAAAAAGAACTGTGTCATATTAAAAGGAAGAGTGTAAATGCCTTTCCCATTTCTACCACATTAATAGATAAAATATTCTACTTTTTATTGAGTTGATTTTTCTAAATTCTCCATGGTTTTTAGTGTTTCTTGTATCATTCCTTTATGAGTTTGAATCATTTTTATTATCATGTTTGATTTTCTGTGTGTGGTTTTTTTTTTTTTTTTTTACCTTTTTATTTGGGGGATTAATTTGTCATTGTTTTTTTACTCCCCCAAACCCCAACACTTTATTCCATTACTCGGTCTTTTGATCCATTTTAAGTTTGCATGTTTTCCCTTCTTATTTGTCATACTATACTCTTGTGTTTTCTTAGGACAGTGCCTGATAGACTGCCCAAATCTTCTCGACGACCCTGTTCTTCTCAAACATTGGTCTTTTGTATGAACTTAACACGTGACTACTAACCCAGAAATCAGTGGCTTTTTGAAATGTACTTGACTCATTGTAATTTATTGCTAAATACATTCGATTTCAATCTTTAACTTAAAAATGTGTATTAAATCTCTCATACACTTATTGAAGGCTAGCAAACTTTATCAAAGAGAATCAAAAGGATATATATTTACTAACTTTACATTTAAAAGTCAATCATTTTTGAGTAAGTCATTTTGAAAATGATTCTTGATTTTGTTACACTATTGTCTGAAAATTTTATCTATATTATATGTTCTTCTTTTACATATTTTGAGGTTTGCTTTCCTGCATATCTTCTTAGGCTAACATAAGAGCTAATATTTGCTCATGACCTTTTCACACATACTCACCACATCAGTTTGTTCTCATTCATTTCACCCCAACCAAGATTTTCTTAAATATTGATGTTTCAGAAAGAAAATGTGTTCTTCCTTTTTATTGCTACAGATTTTCACAGAATCTGTATGGATGTGAATGATGGAAGTGTGTATATGTGTGTCACTGTATGTATATGTATGCACATGCATCGTGTTTTGTAACAAAGCATTGCCCCTTGTAATTCCAACATCGGTTCAGGTCGTAACACATCCTGCATGGATATTTGCTAGGACAACCCTCGCAGGAAATGAACAACCCTGTTGGAAACCAGAAGTAATTGGCCATTGGCTGGGGCTGCTACAGGCCCCCACTGGCCATTCTGTGGCCACATGGATCAATATTGCAGCACTTGTGTGACCCATCTGTGGCCCCCTGCTGTATGAAGAGTCTCAAGTCCTTCCTGGTTGTTTCCCTAACTTGCTGATTGTAGTTAAGAGAAACAAATACTAAAACGTCCTAAGGGATGTGGAATTCATCTTTCTCTTAATCATCTCTCATTTTTTTCTCTCTACATATTTTGCAGCCAGACTGGTAGAAGTCTAAAAAAAATTATGATATATTTGGATTCTATATTGCTTTAAAGTTATACTTTTTACTGATATTTTATTTCTGTGGTTCTCACTTCAAATTCACTCTGATGTAAAGTAACTTTTCTATTTTGGCTTCTGTGATACAATAACTTACCTGGTACAGATGAGCCTTCAAATTAAATGTAACCCTTTATGCTCTGCTCTGTTTGGGTAAATAGCACAGAGCGGGTGCTCCATATGAGGATCTTGTTCCCTTATATTTATTGTAGCTACGGGTTAGATGGGTGAGACTCACCTTTACAGTTAGATTTTCTGCTTAATAACTTGTCTCTGTCCTTATTTCTTCTCTCTCTCTCTCTCTCTCTCTCTCTCTCTCTCTCTCTCTCTCCTCTCCCCCTCTCTCTCTCTCTCTCTCTCTCTCTCTCTCTCTCTCTCTCTCTCTCTCTCTCTCTCTCTCTCTCTCTCTCTCTCAGACAAGGTTTCTCTGTGTAACCTTGGCTGTCCTGGACTTGCTATGTAGACCAGGCTGGCCTTGAACTCACATCAATCAGCCTGCCTCTGCCTCCCGAGTGTTGAGACTCCTGTTGTTGTTGTTGTTGATCTTAAATGAGTTTTACTCACTAATATCTTTTCTCCGTTTTTATGTTTGTACATGCTACTTCAACTTTTCCCAGTGACAACTCTTAAGTCGTTGTCCCATGCATCAATTCCCTGAAATTACCACTACTGGGTAGGCTGAATCTAGAAGATAACAAGAACGTGAGGTAGGATGAGCAAGGGGCAGAGCGGGGACAGAGTCTTTATTACGGTTTCTAGCAGTCTAGCCGGCTTCTTTGGCTAGAGGCTGAGACAGTCACTGTGGTGGTTTGAGTAAGAATAGGCCCCATAAGGCTGGAGAGATGGCTCAGTGGTTAAGAACACTGGCTGCTCTTCCAGAGGACCTGGGTTCAGTTCCCAGCACCCACATGGCAGCTCACAACTGTCTATAACTCCAATTCCAAAGGATCTGACACCTTCACACAGACATACATGCAAAGAAAACACCAATACACAAATTATTTTTTGTGTGTGTGTGTGTGTGTGTGAGAGAGAGAGAGAGAGAGAGAGAGAGAGAGAGAGAGAGAGAGAGAGAGAGAGAGAGAGAGAAAAGAAGAAGAAGAAGAAGGAGGAGGAGGAGGAGGAGGAGGAGGAAAAAAGAGTACTTGAAGCCTCCCCTTTTCTGAAGAGAAAAGGAGGAGTGATTGGAGGGAGGGGAAGAGGGAAGGAATGGGAGGAGAGGAAGGGAAGAAACTGTCCTCAGAATGTAAAAAGACTAGGTCCCATTGGACACACACATTTGAATGCTTAGTGATCAGGGAATAATACTGCTTGAGAAAGATAAGAGACATGGCTTTGTTGAGTAGGTGTGGCCTTGTTGGAGGAAGTGTGGCACTGAGAATTGCCTTTGAGATTTCAAAAGCCCAAGCCAGGCTTACTGTATCTCTCTTCCTGATGCAGTCCAATCTGGATGCATACTTCTCAGCTACTGCCTGCATGCCATCATGTCTCTCGACATGCTGATAACGGGCTGTAAACTGTAAACAAGCCCCAATTAAATGCTTTCCTTCTTAACAGTTGCTGTGGTCATGATGTCTCTTCATAGAACAGTGACTAAGACACTCCTAGCTGTTGGATCATGATGACTGTTTTTAAGATGGGGGCGGCAGTGTCCCTGCAAAGTATTGTCAGAGTCTCAGGAGCTGGAACACAGCGTAGGTAACTTTCAGAAAACAAACACGCACACACACACAAACAAAACACATTTCAGACCCATGAACCACAAGGGCCTATATTCTGCTGACACCTTGAATGAACTTGGAAATGGATTCTTCTCAGAGTCTCTAGATGAAAGACCAGCCAGCTCTTGCCTTGCTTTTGACCTTTCATCTTAAGACTGAGAGAAAGAATCCAGACAAACATGCCCAGACTAATGAACTGGGCGATAATGAATGGGTTTCGTGGAAGGTCTGGTGTGTAGTGATTTGTCACGCAGCAATAAAAAGCCACAGAAGGCAGGCATTTATCAGTGAGAAAAAAATGACTGGGTTAGGTGGTCAGTGGGTTCCCACTAGATGGGACGGTGCACGAGGGGAGGGGTTTGAGCCGGATAATCTCCTTCCTGTAGATGCACCTTTATACACACACATGCGCGCGCGCGCGCGCGCGCGCACACACACACACACACACACACACACACACACACACACCTTATCTTAAATGTTAGAGCTGTAAGGAACATGAATTCTGCATGTAGTAGATTGTTTTAATTTTTTTAAAGCAATAAAAGCAGCATTATTGACCAGACCTCAGAGGGGTATGGATGCTGATATATGTCTCTAGTCTCTCACAGATTAAAGGGAGATGGTCAAAGTCAATTTCTCCAACTTTGGAAATAAGTGTTAACATGTTGGGTTAGGGATTTGGAAATCCACACATGCCTGCACTCTCTCATGTGTTTAGCCTAGGTGGAACATTCCCTGCATATCCATAATGAAATAGGCGGGGTGGACCTCAAACAGGGTTAGCCTTGTTATTTTTAGGGACTCTGGAGATGACTCTGTGAAATATGTGAAGAAAGTGGTCAAGGCAAGCCAAGGAGCTGATGATACAGAGCAGACAGCCTTCCCTCCGTCAAGGGGAAGGGTGGAGGTGGGTGATGATGGGGGAAATATGGAAGTCCTCAGGGAGATGAATAATGCTGCATCCAGATTATAGCAGACAAGTAGGAAAACAGAAATGGTTCTGACTGAAAGAGGAAGAACACCTTGAGGAGCTACTCTGAGCTGTAGAAAACACACTGTCATTTTCACTATTCCTAGCATGGCTCTTGCTACTGTTGATCTGTGAGAACACCTTCCACACAATTAATTACATACTGCTTGGTGCCATATTGTGCTCACACCAGTAAATGCTGTTCTTTAGTGCTGTACTGTCAAAGCCTACTTTCTCATGCATTGTAGCAGAAAAGTCTGTCAGATTTTTTTCTTCCCTACTGATTCTATGAAGAACAAATTTCAACAATTTTTACCCATTCCCTCTCCCTCAGCTCATTTCAAGATGCTTTGTGTCACTCACACACCTATGGCATCCCCTTTGGCCCCTTCTTTCCACTCTTTCCCTTCTCTCTCTGTCCTTTCAAAGACACTAATTATCAATGCACTATTAACCTATCTCTGTAAAGTGCTCTTCCCACCTAAGCCCACCAGTGTCACCTTCCCAGTGCCAGCTAAGTCCTGAGCCCTTTAGGGAGACTTCAGATTTGGCCATTAGCTTTTCCTCTTGTCCTTACAGTGTGACCATTACATTCTGAATCTCTTCACTTCCTTGCCTGCTTACTTTTGGTAGCACTCTTACCCATGTAGTCCAGTGAGGCACAATCAGTAGCTTCCTTACCTGGCCCAGGAGTCTGATGAGACAACAACAGCAAAGTGCCAGGCTCTGGAAAGTGGATAAAATTATGTATTGAACTAACCTGTTTGTTGTTTAAAAGTTATTATAATTTTAATATCCTCAACGGATTGTAGTATGTGGGTGTGGTGTGAGAGCCAGAGTGATCACTTGAGCAAATGAGGGAGGAAGAGAGAGAGAGAGAGAGAGAGAGAGAGAGAGAGAGAGAGAGAGAGAGAGAGAGAGAGAGAGAATAATTGGGTACAATTATGAACCGAGGTAATAGTTCCAGGATAACTATCTTCAGAGAAATTTTCAGCACCAGTTCTTCTTTCTCATTTGCTTATGGAAAAATTTGCATACCTGCATTCATGGATTTCCTCCAACCTTCAGAGGAAACACTTGCTACCCATACAGTCTCCTAGCATCAGGAAGAAGGAGAGTATGACAAAGAGGGAGGAGAACATGAGCCCCACCCAGGTTAATGTTCCCAGGGCGATCTCTGTTCTGGGCAACTGATGGCTTCAGATCCAGTAACCTTTTATGGTAGAAAAAAATCAAATCCCAGAAAGATTTGGCAGAGGGTAGGACAGTGGCTCCACAGGGGAAGGTGAAATGCCATGGGTCAACTGCCTGCAAAAGCTAATCCTGCAAGGAGAGGTGACAGCCTACTGAAGTCCAAACTTGGACAGTCCATCAGTGGCAGCCACACTGTGGAGGCCCCTGGAGCTTCTGGAAGTTATGTAGGCAGCAGCCATGGATCTGAGAGCAAAGAGTACAGCCTGGTACAATTATGAGGCCAAGAAGAACACTCACCAGTGGCCACTGCCTTTCCAGGGACTGAAGGCTATAATGGTGTCTACACCTATATACACAAGTGGAGAATGCAGCAGTGGTGAGCGGTTCCACAGTGAAGTAGCTTTTACCCATTGGAAAACTAAAAATTGCCTCAAATGTTCTTTATAAAGACGAAACTACATTTTATACCAGGTCAACAAGTAGGTTTGGGTGTTATTTCAAATGGTGTGTCTAAATAGGTATTTTTAATGTGTCTAAGTGTGATTTATATGTCTATGTGGGCTTGAACTGTATTGGTGGTTGAAGAGGAGGTGGAGGAGGATGTGGAGAAGGATGTGGAGGAGGAGATGGTGGAGGAGGATGTGGAGGAGGAGGTGGAGGAGATGGTGGTGGTGGTAAAGGTGGTCATGGGGTTAATGGTGGAGATGGTTGTAGAAGTGGTGTCCTTATGGTAGTGGTGCTGGTGGTGATGCGATGTAGTGTTACCATATTCTGACTAATTAGCATATGTACATTTGGAAGCAAAATCACCAAATTATAACATTAATCACCACTTTCTCTGTAAATTTGAAGAGTTAATTATGTGACTTCTCTTCGTCACCTTCTTAGGTATTTCAGGAGAAAAAGGAGATAGGGATACACTCCCAAGAAATCGTGTAACCTGACATTTATCTGAACTCACTGTCTGTCCCACCACTCCTCCAAATATTATCTCTTGTATATTCCTTTCATCTACGCAGTCCTTCCAAGCTTAATTTCCTCTAACTTCCTCTGTGCGCACATGTGAGGAGGCTTTACAATTAGAAAGCTGCCCCTTCTTGTGAGGCATTAGCTTCCCCTCTCTGGCTTGTCTTAAAGTCTTTCTGAAGCCATCTTTTCTTTCATTGTTTATGTTCTCTGGCACCTCGGGCTGAGCCTCAGTGGACACAGAGAGTGAAAATTGATAGGGAAGATGAAGAGTAACAGGAGAAGCAGCCTGGCAGAAATGTGGGATCAGATAAGGACGGGAACAGAAACGGCAGAAGGGATTCTCTTTAAGGAACACAAAAATGGCTTTTGTATGGAGCAGCCCCGACTGGGAGTCAGGAAGTAGCCTGGCCGGCCTGTCTTCAGGAATCTCAGACCATACTATCAGGTGCCCTCCAGCCTTGTTTTCTACTCAGCTTTCTTTCTATCCAGGCATTAGACTGATGGGTGGCACAAGCTGGGGTCTCAACAACAGGTGTCTATGAGAGAGGGGAGACATATGGCCATCAAACAAGTTTCACCATTAACTCAAGCCACTTCCGCTGATTGTTCGGCTGTGTGCCTGATACTGCCTAAGAGTCAGGTTTCAGCAGAGGCCCCTGCACCAGTTTCATGTGTACAGTGAAACAGGGGGAGCATTTACTTGCACTGGAGATAATCAGCTGTAGATGCCACTGTAGGTACCAACAAGTCTCTAATTTGTGATGAGTTTCCATCAAGCTTCACGCAACTCCTTAGTAAGATGATGTACCCAGGCTAATGTTAGCTGGCAAGGCTCAAATTCTACTCCCAACCCATCTTTGCTCCCTATCTGTATAGAACTCTGAATACTTTTCCACTAGGTCTGTTTTATTTTGTCATGAGAATTATGAGTCAATTCTTGAGATTTTTAGGAATATTAATGTGGTTACTTTAACAGCTATTTTAAAAACCATAAAAACTTAAGTCGTTTTTCTTGTAAAGTAATGACAAGAGAAACACCCCTGCAACAGGCTTCACACTCGTGTCTCCTTCATTATTCTCCTTCCTTGAGTCTTCTGGGAACAGTTGGTTGGCCGCAACATCAAGGGGCACATCTTAGGCCTGTGGGTCTGTGGGGCACAATAAAATTGGCTGCATCAAGTTATGCAGCTTTGCTTTGCAGTACCATGCTGGTTTCTGGGGGCTGGAGTTCTAGCCCTGAGTTATAGTCTGGCTCTGCAACTAAGTTTAAGCTCTGGGTACCAGGGTCAGGTGGTGTGCTAAACTTTCACTTGTATGGAAGCTCACCATGGAACTAGAGGTTTGTAGGACACCCCCCCCCCAAAGCCTTCTATACCTGGGGAAATAAATGCCTTGAACAATTTTTACAACTTCTTCTGCAAAGAAGTACTCCATGGATTCTAGACAAGAAGTTCTATCTTACCACCCAGCGGATTTGGCAAAGACAACACTGTCCATCATCCCCGTGACCTATTCTCCCACTGAGTCCTCTTCCCAAAACAGCCTGTAATCCTTCCCCTTCCCTTCTTTTTATGAGTTCTCAGAGCATTGGTTATGCTCTTCTGTCACACTCTCACTCTCCCCTCCCTTCCTCTGCCCTTCATCCCTAACCAGGCAGGCAGTTGCAGGCTCCTTACACATAGCTTCGACCTCCTGAACCCTCAAGTCGCTGCCAACGGTGCATTTGCAGACTTGCATTCATAGACTTGCATTCACACGACCCCATGCCTTCCTCTGCCAGTTCTCCTAAAGCTGCCTACCCTCCCTAGAATCCAGAAGACCTCCAGGGGAAAGGGTCTGGCCTAGTATAGAAATTAAGCCACGTTCCTGCAGCCTTGGAACGTGGCCACACAGCCTTGCTCCGATGCACGGAGGAGCAGCAGGCTCTCTCTCCCACATCAGCTACGACTCGCCGATTTGTGCTGCTCTAAAAGAAAAATTCCTCATCAAAGACAATTTTTTAAAAAAGCTTTGTAGAGTTTCTGGAATGCAACTGGCCATGGCACCTGCATGACCTGAGGCCAGAAAACTATGATGAGCTACATAAAGCCATAGGAGGAGTCAGAGAAAGCTTAGGGTTAGAGCAGCCAGTCTCTCCTGGGGCCCTGAGCATACCGTGACACACAGCCCCTCTTTGGTAGAGTTGATCTCCCTGTAATGTTTATCTTGACCTTATTGCAGTCTTCTGTGGTTACAGGGAATTTTGAGCAACTACTGTCCCTGGGTTTCTAGAGCCTTCTCTTTCTCAGTTTCAGTGCCTTGTAGTAGTCCACAATCTGACATCTCTTAAAAGTTTTGTATATACCCATGTCCCTCTGGATTTCATGTTCTACTTTATTTTTTTTTTTTTTTAATAACCAGCTTTTCTTTCCAGTTGGATCTTCCAATACCACCACCTCAAAGCCACAGCTGATAGTCCACGATTACCACTCTGCTTTTTTTTAAATGAAGCAGTAAAAGAAAGTCAGCTGTTTTTCTTTTAACTGCTGTTGTAGTTGTCTTGGTCGTGTCGCTTGAAGGAAGCTTTTTTGTAGTTCTGTTTTATTGCTTTACAATTTGTAAAAGGAGAGACTCAATTGTATATAGCCTCTATGTAAGACACCTTATTTTATTTTCCCCCCTACCTTCCTAGCCATAGCTAACTTCTTATGAAGAAACCAAAGCCCGCAGGGAAATTAGGTGATTCCCAGGGCCCTTAACTGAGAATACTACAGCCAGGACAAAGACTTAGTCCTTTGACTCCCTTCCCATATGTTTTTCTCCCTAACACTTCCTATTAGCCTATTTAAAAAAAAAAAGAAAAGAAAAGAAAAAAAAAGTCCTCCATACTCCAGTCACTCATGTAAATTATTCACTTGTTCAGGTGTCTGTATACCCCCACCTCCAGCCCGAGTAACACGATCACCCTCCTCTGCCTTTGACAACATCAATAAATGCATACATTATCTCTAATTAAGCCTTTGTGGGTTTTTCTCATTTGTCAGAACCATGCATATGATTTCTTTTGGGGAGGGAGTCCTGAGTTTTAACAGCAACCTTCACTGGGTCATTTTCAGCTCCTGGGAACAAAGTTACAGTTCTCACATCCCCACACTTACTGTTGCAACTTCAAAGAAACTCTACAGATGAAGGGCGGTGCTACTTATTACATTGCAGCTCAGGCTTTCTCCCGTCCTTTCGCTGCAGCAGGCTCAAAATTTCAATTCCCCAAATAGAAAAAAAAAAATGAACTGAATAGGCATTAACAAACTAATCTCTCCACTTCTTTGAAAATTGCAAACTAGCTGGATTTTTCTCTCATGGCTGGCTATAATAGCCATGAAGAAACCAATCAGAATTCTTTCTCTTCAGCCTCGGAAATGCATCATTTGGAGAAACTTCCCTTATTGGAAAATAAAATGAAGAGAAAAACCATATTAGAGACTAATGAACTCACACAGTGTTACTTTCATTACTTAGTAACCTCTGGGAGTGGATAATTTTCTTTAAGCAAATCTTTAAAATGTGTACTAAGGGACATGCATTTCTAAAAGCCTCGAGTTATCAAACCCTAGTGACTACCTTTTTTTTTTCCTTATAAGTTTTAAAACATAAAGTCAGTCTAGATTTTCATACTGTCGATCACCTTCAATTCCAATCACATAGCCTAGTTAAAACCATTAAGTCCATGGACTGACCAAGATTAAGAAGAAGAAAGAGGCCATCATTTCTAAATGCATGTACATTCAGGATAACAGCTATGCCCACGGCACCCATCGGGGCATCACAGATAATTTTACACAGTTGATACACACGCAGTCCAGATTGCAAATCCAACTGGGCACCACCCAAAGTAGGCAAGAACTAAACTGGTCCCAGAAAGACAGGCACAGCCTCTGGTGACTTTAGCAGTCCAAAGAGTTGTCACAGAAAGACCGTGTGTGTGTGTGTGTGTGTGTGTGTGTGTGTGTGTGTGTGTGTGTGTGTGTGTGTGTAACCAGGCAAGGCTGAGCACTGCCAAATATGTAACATAATTTAAGAATGAAAATAAGATAACCAATCCTTTCTTTTTTTACTTTAATGAACTTACAAAGTGTCTGACCAGCCCACAAAAGACTCTACCTATGTGTTGCTTACCACATGCATGTGTCCTTGGGTCCTCACAAGTAAGGAAAATTAAGCTGATATAGAAGACAATCTCCCCAACCAAAGCTCCAGAAGAATGATGGAGTTTAAAAGGAAAAACAAATTTTGAGGCCAAAAGAAGAATGTGAAGAGTCAGTCTCAGAAAAAGGAAGTGGCAATTACAGCTGAAAAGTATTATCAGGAAATTGGAAGATGGGACAAGACTTAACAGCTGGGACTAAAGATTATTGCCACATAGCGGGGAAAGTTTACCCAGCAACTCCACATGGGTGGGCAACTGGAACTGATCTTCCTAAACTGATTCTGTACTCAGAAACAACAAAACCCAAGAGAACCAAAATAAAATTCCCATCTTTTAGGTGGTTGGTGGTGGTGGTAGGGGAGATACACACAGCAGTAAAACATCAGAACACAGGACAAAGGTACAAATTCAAGCATAGTTCCATATGTTAACGAAATAGATTAATGAAAATATGTGCACAATGTGTTTAAACTTTAGCAATCCTAGCAGATATACACAAAGCTGAAATGTAAAGTAAGTCACAAGGACTTCTCAAGGAAAACTATTCTGGCTGACAAAGTGCTCAACAGCAAAGTTATAAACCATGCAAGAAAATGAATGAGCAGAAGGAAATGCTACCAAGATGAATAACAAACCCCTAAATCATAGCACAATCTTAAGCCTATAGAGTAAATATTTAGAATGTTTTCAACACTAGAAGATATGGTTCCTGAGTTAGAGTTTCTATTGCTTTGAAGAGACAACATGACCACAGCAACTCTTATAAAAGAAAACATTGAATTGGGGTTAGCTTATAGTTCAGAAGTTTAGTCCTTTATCACGGTGAGAGGCCTGGTGGCATACAGGTAGACATGGTGCTGAAGAGGTGGCTGATAGTTTTACATTTGCAGGCAACAGGAAGAAAATGTGAAGCTGGGCCTGGCTTAGCATCTGTAACTTCAAAGTCTACCCCCAGTGATGCATTTCCTCCAAAAAAAGGCCACACCTCCTAATGGTGCCACTTCCTATGGGCCTATGGGGGCCATTTTTATTCATACCACTACAGATGGAATTCTAGTGTAAGATGTTTTATTATGAACAAAAGAAAATGACTTCTAAAAATGCCAAAAGAAAACTCATAACTCTTCAAATATGGAGACTGTACATTCCTTTGTCTTACATAAGAGCTATTTATTTTTAAAACACCTTAGTATTAGTATATAAAGTAAAATATGATATTTAATTAATAAAAACAAAATTTTAACATTGTAAATATTATGTTCAGAGAATTTCAGTTTCCAGTATAAAATCTTTAGCAGCACCCATCCTGTCAACAACAGCAAAACAAAGGGTTGAACAAACCCTTAATCAACAATGCGTCATAGACGCATCAAGAGAATGGGGTTTATATACCATCAGCTCTGAAGTTGCAGGTGTCTTACCAAAAGCAGAGACAATGGGTGAAAAAGATGAACTTAGTCTATTTTAGGCAAACCAAGGGATGGCATTGGGATAAAGGACTTTTCCTACAGAAAAAATAATTGGGATTTCCCTTTCCTTCAAAATGTTCTTCAAAATTTATCTCATATACATCTAAGTGAAGCATAAACTATAACAGTAATAAATAAAATAGTTTAAAAAATTGCCAAATTAATACTAGGAAATACTTTCCTGTTTATGGAATTTAGAAATAAAAAATAAATATAAGAAAATAACTTGACATCAACAAAAGAATAGAAACCCTTATATAAGACATTAGATGCTACTAACTAGTAAAAAGGCAAATTGCTGGCTGTATGCAGCAACATGTATAGGAAATGGATTGTTATTCTGAATTTAGCTTCCTACATTTTACAAATAATGGACAATCTATTTAATTTTAAATTATAGATTGCAAGTCAAATAATAGATGTAATTTTATAAGATAGGTTATTTTTACAGAAAAGAAATCCTGAAAAAATCAACACAACTAGGAAAAGATCATCAATACCTACTAAGCCTTAAGTACACCTGCTGCCATAGCTCATATGTTGGGAACTTAACCCACAATGCACCAGATGGAAAGAGGGATCTGAATGAGAGGTCAGAAGGTCATGAGGGCCTTGCATTCATAAGCAGATTAATGCCATGGATGCCCCTATAAGAGAATTATTTCAGAATTGGCCCTTTCTCTCTTGACCTTTTGCTCTCCAGCATGAGATACTACAAGAGGAAGGCCCATGCCAGATGCCAGCATTATGCCCTCAGACTTTCCAGTCTCTGGAATTGTGAGCCACATAAAGTTCTCTTCTTCATAAGTTACCCAGTCTGTAATATTCTTCTAAAGCAAGTGAAAGAAGACCAAGACAGCATCACTCAAATCCAAGAAAATGCCAGTGAGAATACAATCACAATTTACAAATACATCAGAAAATTTGAAAATAGAAATTTAGGAAATATGTGGATTGTACTAGCTCACTGCCATGTTAGTAGTGTAAGATTAAAATAATAAGATCATTTGGGGGATATGAATATTTGATAAAACATAGCATGTACAAAACCAAAGAATTACATAGTTAGCATAATGGTTAGCTCTCAAAAATGCATGCTACTGAAGATCTGAATTCAATTTGCAGTATCCACATGGTGACTCACACCGCCTGTAACTCCAGTCCCAGGGGATTTGATATCCCTTCTGGCCTTCTTGGGCACTACACACACGTCATGCACAAACACATATTCAGACAAAGCATTCATGCATATAAAAATAAATAAAGTCTCAAAAATAAAGAGTGCAGGCATGCTAGTATAGACAGAGGGTTGGAGGAGAAGAATCTGGTGAGGAAGAGCAACAGCAATCAAATTCCATTTTAAAATATAATAATGAAAGCAAATAATTTGCATGTTAATTTAAAATTTTTTTAATTATAGGATGAAAATTCCAACCAGTAAATAACAAAACATTAAAAACAAGAATTTAGAGCATTTTTGTAAACATTTGAACCATGCACTGGGCTACTATATGGTAAGCATCCATGTTGATTTGGGAATATTTGAAAATGCAAATGGAAAGATTGCCAGCAGCTTCGTGAAAGCAAATGTCTCTCTGTGGCGAGAACTGAGAAAAGGCTGGGGTGGGGACGGGGTGGTCAATTACTTAGTAAGGCTGACTGTGATAACAGCTCCAAGAGCAACAGGGTTGGGAGGTACACTGCTGGAAAGTAAATGTTCCAAACCTAGAGGTGAGTTACAACTGCCCACAGAGCATTGATCAGAACGTGTCACATGACCCTGCAAAAGAGGCAGGGAACTAAAGTACTCCTGTGGCCACATGGAAGGAACTGAAGACTAAGCCCCAGAAGTGTGTAGCCCCCATGCGGGAGCATCAGGATTTCCAGTTGATCATTAATAGTCCTTCATTTAATGAGAGACTGAAGCATAAGCTATGCAATGCTAATCTTTGTGGTGATGGGCGCATGGGTGTCTGTTAGATTCATCTTTGTCTAAATATTCCTTGGAAAGGAGAAAGCACCTCTCATTCATTATTCTTTAGCATGAGGTTAGACTATCAATCTATCAGATCAAGTCAAAGAGAGAAAATGGGATGTATGCTCAAATCAAACCACAGTAACTGAAAAAGCATTGTGTCTTTTTCAAAAAAATATTACAATAAGCCTATTAAAATATGCCAGAAGTGTTCTCTCTGGTGGCCACTATCTACACCCGCTCCCCTTTTCCATTATTTCACATAAAAAAAATATTCCTGAAATCCTCTGTAAACAGACATCCAGTGAATTTGATGCTTCTCCCTACTTTTCCGTTTCATTCATTCTGTCAGTCTGGCTTAACTTACATGTAGAAAACCGTAAAGCTTGTTCCAAACATCGGTGACACTTTCTGGCAAGGAAAAAAAAAAAAAAAGAGCCAAAGACAATCTAACCACCTGTGGAAAATTTACATCAAATCATTATGCAGACTACTTTAACAATAAACAAAGAGAAAATATTCCATGCTTCTGTAGCTTCCAGAAATGATTTTTTCATAAAGCCTGTCACAGTTTTCATGTCTGTCACTTCATTTCATTCTTTGAGTATTCCTGTAAGGAAAGTGGGGAACATGGTGAACAAATGAGAATTTCAAAATTGGCGAAGGTCTCTGACATGCCCCAAATCATACAGGGTCAATCAAAGCTGAGCTGTTCCATGTCTAGATTATAAGACCTGGTCCTCTTCCTGCTCTGTCACCCTGCCTGTTTGTCACTGGTGAAATTGTTCATCATGCATATTTATCCCATTTTGGGGATGTGACTCAATTTATGCCCGTGTCATAGTTTATGAGTTCTTTAGGGAATTGTGGAGGAAATTTGATAGTTTGCCAATAGAAAACTGGCATGCTAGATATGCCACAAGCTGTAAGCTTTCTCATCAGAACTGGAGAAGATATTCCTTCTGCATTGGGAGAGTGAAAGCACCACAGTTGTGACCCAGCTCTGTAGTTCACTTGTCTCAAGGCCTTGAAACTACATTCCCTCTCCGGGTCTCAGTTTCTCCAATGTGCTAAATGAAGAGACTGATTAGGCTACCTCTAATTTTGTTTCTACTCTCAAAGATGGTGAAATATTGAAATAAAAGGTAGTATCCTCTTTCTGTCTTGGGCCTCCCCTCCCCCTGCACTCATGTTAAATAAATGCACTGAAACCTGGGTATGAAAGAAATGCAAATCAGAAATCTGCATTTATGTATAAAAATATGAAAACCGCCAGATTTTCTAAAATCTTCCCATCTCTTCTCATATTAACAGATGGGACACAGTGTGATGGAGTTGATCAGATGAAGCAGCTGCCATCTTTACAGCCACACCACATGAGTGACACTAATGAGACAGGTGAAACATCCAAGAGCCCAAGACGTGCCTCAAGAAACCACTGCTGCTCTGCCAGGGTCATAGTGGGTCTGTTTGTGGGTTTGTCATCAGCTCTAAAAATAGACTGTGTGGGTAATATTTCCTCTAATGATGATGATTATTATTTATAGTCTCCCCCAGCCTAGCAGGCAAGTGTCCCAGAAGAACAAAAGGATGCTTGATATAATTAAAACAAAGAAAATGTAGAGGTGTTGGCATACGAGAAAAGGGAATGTTTCAACATCACGAGTAGAGTCGTCGCTGTTAGATTTGATGAGTTGTCACTAATGGGGAGTTTATTTCAGGATCACACAACATTTGTGGGTATACTGTTTGATGCGCACACCCAAATGCACCCTAACATTTCTCTTCTTGTTAAAATAAAGTTCTGTGTTGCTCTTCTAGGTATGCATATGTTTTATATCCCTGTAAATAATTTGAAAGGGAAAGTCTCCTAATCTATGGGTCTTGAACATAGAGAAACATCTATTAATTTTGTGTTTATTACATATGTGTTATCTTTCTGACATTGGGAATGTAGATGTGAGGTGTGTGTGTGTGTGTGTGTGTGTGTGTGTGTGTGTGTGTGTGTGTGTGTTTGTGTGATTTTTGGAGGGGGGCTTTGTTTTGTTTTTGAGACAGGGTTTCTCTGTGTAGCTTTGGCTGTCCTGGACTCACTTTCTAGACCAAGCTGGCCTTGAACTCAAAGAGACTCACCTGCTTCTGCCTCAACAAGTGTGTGGCATGTAATTTCTAAATTAAAATTTTGTAATGTGCGCTTTGGATTGGAGTTCAGGACAGACTTTGTTACATTTCATATGAAAAGGGGAATGTTTCACAAAGGGTGGGGTGCAAGGTACAAAGTCAGAGAGGTGTGATATAATAGTTTGCTTTTAAAATTATGAAGACAACTAGAAATGATCATACTGAGTGAGTTAATCCAGAAGCAGAAAGACTCACATGGTATATACTCACTTAGAATTGGGCACTAGCCAAAAAGGCATGTCCCAGGAAAGTCTTCACTTACCAGGAGATTGGGATAGAGTGAAGACATCCTACTGGGATTCTAGGTAAGAGAAATATAGGAGATGGGGAAATAAAAGGACCCAGAGGGTCCTAGAAACCTACAAGAAGAGCACCATGATAGGTGGATCGGGGCCCAGGAGGATCTGTTCAAACTATTGCACTAACCAAGGACAATACAAGTTGTAAACATCGAACACCTACTCTGATCTATCCAATGGACAGGACATTCTCCACAGTTATGTGGAGAGCAGGGACTGACTCGGACATGAACTCTGGTGACCTCCCCTTGGTGAGGAGGCCTGATGGCACTCAAAGAAAGAATAAGCAGGCTACCAAGATGAGACTTGATAGACTGTGATCATAAAGTGGGAGAGGAGTTCCACCTTGGTCTCAGACCTACGTGAGGGGAATAGGATGAAAAGAGGGAGGGAGGGAGGAATGGGAGGATACAGGTGATGGGATAACAATTGAGTTGTAATCTGAATAAATTCATTAAATAATAAAAATTATAAAGACACAGGAAAAACGATCAAATATGGACAACAAATGAGTTCTGTCCAAATGGAATAGGGAGCCGTTGCAAGGTTTCAGTAAGGGAACTTCTACTGCCATGTTTTCTTAAAGATGACTGCTGGAGCTTCCAGGAGACAGTGAATTGAATGAAGAAAGAAGATCATCAAACGACTGTTCAGAAGCCATGGAAAACTCAAATGAGAGTTGATAGATGGGTTGAGTAGGTAGCAGCTGTGGAGACGGCTCAGTGTGTAAGGTGAGGGCTGAGAATTGGAATCCCCAGAACAAGGTGGCTAGCCTGATCTGTGATGTCTGGGTTCATGTGAGAGACCCTGACTCAAAATAAAGTGCAAAGTGGTAAATGTAGACAACATACACCACAAAACACTCCCATCCCACAGAAGATAAATGTAAGTTGCTTCTATATTGAGTTCCAAGTAACAGTCAATAGTCTGGTTGGGTGGTGGTGGTGCATGCCTTTCATCCCAGGACTTGAGAGGCAGAGGCAGGGGGATTGTTGTGAGTTCAAGGCCAGCCTGCTCTACACAGCAAGTCCAGGACAGCCAAGGCTACATAGAGAAACTCTGTCTTGAAAAAAAAAGTCAATAATCTAAGGCATTACTCACATGGTTAAGAGTTAAGAGCGACAAACAAAAGAAATTGAAAAATGCTCAAATGAGCCAGGCGTGGTGGCCTATGTCTTTATTCCCAGCACTCAGGAGGCATAGGCAGGCAGATCACTGTGAGTTCAAGGCCAGCCTGGTCTACGAAGGGAGTCCAGGACAGAGAGCCAAGGCTACACAGGGAAACTGTGTCTTGAAAAAGCTAAAAAAAGAAAAAAGAAAGAAAAATGTTCAAATGGCCACTTGCATGGTGATTGTCACATGCGGTCATATATATACAGCATGACACATTCTCATGTTAGCAGTATGGACTGACAAGAAGCTCCAGTCACCTTTGTTGGTTGTGATAAAAGTCCTGATGCTGTCTTTAGATCCAGATTGTGTTTTCCAGATGCCTGAGTTGACAAAATCTCTGGTAAGTAGAGAAAACACCTTGACCTATGTCTGAACTAAGTCTGTCTATTTGTTCATTAATGTTTCATGGGAAGAAAACCAGATCTTTGCAAGGAGAAGAAGAGGAGGAGAAGGAAGAGGAAGAGGAGGAGGAGGAGGAAGAAGAAGAAGAAGAAGAGGAAGAAGAAGAAGAAGAAGAAGAAGAAGAAGAAGAAGAAGAAGAAGAAGAAGAAGAAGAAGAAGTGGATGTCCAATAGATTTGAGTCCTGGCTCTCAACTGTGAGTCATGACACCTTTGTTTGACATTCATGGCTATGATTCAGTTTGATGACTTGAAAAAGTTACACCAAGCCTTCATTTTCTGAACTATAAAATGGGTACAGTCATAAGTGACCCCTACTTAGCTGTTTGTGATGCCACACAGATGACTGGGGTATGCCTTTAAAATGCTCTAAGCCTTTGCTCAAAGCTTGCTTAATGTGTCATTACTTCGTTGGTAGTTATTTTGGAGATCATGTAAGCTTCAAGGGTGGTAAGCTTGGGTCTCCTAAAGAGGCTGACTCATTTGTCAAAGGCACCAAAGATGATATAATCAGCAAGGATTGAGGTCAACTGACCTATTAAAAGTACCAGAGGATTTGTATTTAGAAGAGAGAAACCATACAATGAAGCCTTGCAAGTAGATGCAAAAAAAGAATAGAAATAAATTTACGGTTGAAAGTAAAATACAATAAGTACAATCACATTTCAAATGTAGTAACTTGAGTGGCACTGAGCACTCATTGGTTTTATGAACATTTCTTCTTTTGTTCAGATTTCTATTCATCACACAGTAGGCTCACGTTTAACCACACATTAAATGTCAGCTGCTTATACAACTCTTTCTGGCCAGTGCTATGATTAACACTTTTTCAGGTTTTACATGGCCATGAAAAGAAAGAAACATACTCATGATGCACTGCTGTTGGAAAAGGAAGACAGCTTAGATCTGCACACAAGCTCAGTCTGTCAAGCTCCTACAGTCTTCCTCACTTCCTGGCTTACAGGTGTTCACTTCCCTTTTCTATTAATACTCTGCCAGCCTTGTCCCTTTCAATTTCTGGGCCATATAATTTTCTCTATCACTGGCCATTGTTTTACTCTGTTTATACAAAACCTAGTCTATTGACCATTTTCTTTTCTGGATCCATGACTGGCTGTGTGCCAGATAAGAGGCATATTCCAGAATGTTCCTTATATTCAGTGTTCAGGGCTCTAGTCAAATGACTGATAAGAACCAAACTGAACAACTGACTGTGGTTGCATACAGCTTTAATCCCAGCACTCAGAGGCAGAGGCAGGGGGAATCTCTGTGAGTTCAAGGCCAGCCTGGTCTACAAAGTCAGTCTAGGAGAGCCAAGGCTGCACAGTGAAGCTCTGTCTCCTAAAATAAAACAAAAACAAACAAACAAGCTGAGTCTTTGACATCCCTCTGAAACAATCAGACATATTTTTCCAAATTTAGAGGTATACATTTTTGGCAAAAAAAATTATATATATATATATATATATATATATATATATATATATATATATATATATATATAGAGAGAGAGAGAGAGAGAGAGAGAATATATATGGAGAGAGAGAGAGAGAGAGAGAGAGAGAGAGAGAGAGAGAGAGAGACTGTATTGAATGGTCTAATTATTTAACTGTCATTCACTGAATGCTAACTCTTTATGTATTGAATATTCTTTGGGGTGCTTAGAAATTATAAATATTGACAAAGCATTAAAAAAAAGTGGCCTTCCAAAGGTCATAATCTAGTTGAAAGGCATGTGTAGGTTGCTTCTTATTTGTTTCCTTAAAACCAAGCAGTAGTGGTGTACACCTTTAATTCCAGCACTTGGAAGGCAGAGGCAGGTGGATCTTTGAGTTTGAGGCCAACCTGGTCTACAGAGTGAACTCCAGGACAGCAAGGACTACACAGAGAAAACCTGACTAGAAAAATCAAAACAAGATAGGCAGTAGTGTTGCACACCTTTAATCCCAGCACTTGGGAGGCAGATGCAGGCAGATCACTGTGAGTTCGAGGCCAGCCTGGTCTACAAAGTGAGTCCAGGACAGCCAAGGCTACACAGAGAAGCTCTTTCTCGAAAAACAAACAAACAAAGAAACAAAAAAACAAAAAAAAAAAAAAAAAAAAGAAAGAAAAGAAAAGAAAAAAAAAGAAAAAAGAAAAGGAAAAAAGAAAGAAAAAGAAAAGGAAAATAAAAATTAACTAACTTATTTTCAGTAGCTGGAGAGATGGCTCAACAATTAAGAGCACTTGTTATTTTCCAGAGGACCTCAGTTTTATTTCAGCATCTATGTCAGGGAGCTTATAATTGTCTATAATACTACCTCCAGCGTGTTCATTGCTCTCTTCCAATCCTTGTGGGCACTGCACTCATATGGTACACATATATGCACGCTCTCTCCTTCTCTTTCCCTCCCTCTCTCTGTCTGTCTCTCTGTCTCATACATAAAATAAATACATATATATTAAAAAAAATTTATCCCCCCAAATAAACTAATACTTACAATGTTTTGAGGGTTTTTCTTTGTTTGGTTTGGTTTTTACTCTTTGCCTCAACCAAAAAATACTTAAGTCACCCTAGCGCAAATGTTCCCAGTGAGACTGATTGAGATGCTGGGCATTGTCTTTCCAGCCTTCATACTCTCTTTATTTTGTGAGTTACCCTGTACTACACTCTTCTCATTTCTATGCTTTTTGTTGACAATTTCACTGTCTTAAGTGGCCATGAAGAACTATACAAAGATGCACAACACAAGAGGGCCATGATACTTGAGAATGAGAAAATATGAGCATTAAGTACAAGCAGGGACAGGACTATTGGCATTGGATTCAACGCCAGGGAATCAACAACATGTAATAAGTGTGGTGTCTCTAAATAGAAAACATGGTGGTTTGCTGGTATGTTAATGAAACTTCAGCGAGATGCTTATAACCACCCAATCCTGCATCTCCCCAAGTTGCCATGGTCCAGTGTTTGTGCAACAAGCTCCAATGTGGTGACCTGATAAAACACAGTTATTGTGACTAAGGAGAACTGACTGTTTAATCAACTGATTCCCCAAACACAGTTAAGTGAGAGTATGATTGCAATGTTATAGAAAAAGTCATTACAGAGGGATTGCTTTTGAGTCCACTCTTCTAAAATATGAACAGAAGTTCAGTGGAGGATCCTGGATGGCCAATCACTCAAGGATTGGAGAACTGTGTGTGAAGAAAGGGGCATGTGAAAGACCTGACAAGCGAGCACCCAGAAGGGCAATGAAGTCACAGAGAGCTTTAGTTACAAACTGAGCCACAGGCAGGAGCTTTCAGTCAGTACAAAGTTTCTCTGCATAGTTTAAACTATGGTTTTCATATCAAGGAAATATGCAGCATGTCAGATGTGAAAATTGGCTCAATATTCATAATCAAATCTATTATGCTGCTGCTGAAGTCTGGTCCATGTTTCCGTAGAAACCCCTAGTTACACAAAGGGCCCCTGGGCAGCTATTGGCAAGAAAACTCAGTCCCCCTGGAGGCCACTATAGTGATGCCAGAGGGAAAAGTACCACATAGCTCCTGGTGAGACCAGTGAGCTGGGACAGCGAAGTATTGTTAGCTTGTAGCATATAAGACACAGAGCTCTACATGGAATAAGAATGCAAAATCCTCCAGTCTCCCCACCACGCCCCTACCTATGAAAGATCCTGCCTATCAGTATGTCTGATTCTAGCACTCACTTGATATCCAGTACAATTCAGGGTGCACATGAGGGTGACATTCTGAGAAAGTTTTTCTTTCATACTTCCAACGCAGTTGATATATGCCCTCGCATCTGCCTTCTAAGGTGGGCTACCCGATTCCCATTGTGTAGACAATGGCTCCAAACGACAGAGCAGTCTTTTGTCAATCCACCCAGCTTGTCCTGGGACCCTTAAGGAATCATTTGTTTTGTTCCTTTTTTTTCACTTGAGGTGTAGAGGGGGAACTGCCCACAGGCTACCCTTCTGGGCCTCCACTCCTTGCTTAGGCTTGCACTGTCTGTTGGACTGCGGCATCTACCTACCTTGCCCCTCCATGTGACCTGATCTTGTCCTATTTGCTGCCAATTGAAGGCTAGGCCATCTCTCAGAGTTTAACAAGACCCCTCAAAGCTTCTGCTTCCATGGTAAATTCCTTCTACTCCAAGTCTGGACGGGCAACACCTTTATTGCAACCTCTTTCCTGTTCCCCGATGTCACAGCCTGGACTGGCAGCTCTTCTGTGTTCTCAAAGCCCCAAGACAAGTCCTCATGCATTATTTAGTATATAGTTCCTGGCGTTTGGTTAATGTGCTCTATCAACGCAACAACAGCAAAACGAAAGCCCACCACCTGAGTAGGGTGTCCTTGGATTTAATTGAATTACGATGGTAGAGTTCATGTAGACAAACATATGCAGTGGATGAATACCAACTGGAACAAACTCTGAACTCCCCTGCCCCTAATTGACAGTTTAATTTCACTGTAATCTTTATTATGACAACTTCTGACCTTGTCATTAGCATTACTGATAAAGTTAAAAGACTATTTCATCTGATTATTGTGTCTTAAGAAACACTTAATTATTGAATTCCACACTGATAATTAGAAAACCCTATTATTTCATAATGGGCTCGGCCATACTGCCCAGGTATCCTTCAATTACTGAAATAGAAGCTGCCTCCAAGTGTGCTACAGTGAAATTTCACACATCAAGGACTTTCTTCTCACCAACATGAACTATTTTACTAGAGACAGGAGAGTGTAAAATAAAGTCTGCTTGGCTTCCAAAATGATAGTGTGTGAGGCATGAGCGGTATCTGGGGCTGATTCATTCCTGACCTTCCCAATGCCTGGCCAAAGTTGAAGGAAGATGGTCTAAGTAAAGGAGAAAAGAAGCTAGGATAGAGGGGTGTGTGTGTGTGTGTGTGTGTGTGTGTGTGTGTGTGTGTGTGTGTGTATCTGTGAGTCTGTGTGTGTGTGTATCTGTGAGTCTGTGTGTGTGTGTATCTGTGAGTCTGTGTGTGTGTGTGTGTGTGTGTGTGTGTGTGTGTGTGTGTATCTGTGTGTCTGTGTGCATTTGGGGGAGAAACAAGTCAAGGCTAAGGTCATGGCAGCAAAAAACAATTCTAGTAGAACCATAATAGCATAAAGTAAATTGTCTTCAGAAGGACTGACAATACAGGCTAGTGCAGGATGAGGACCTCGAGAGACTTTTGCAATCCAAGGACCATTTCCAAGCAGACTATATTATTCTAACTAGACTGTGCCCGCCCAGACCTTGTCTGAATTCCTGCCAAAATGGAACCAAACACTCCACTAAGCAGTTCCTGAGGGCCTGTCAGAAACGCAGACTGTCACAGCCTCAGGAGGCATAGGCAGAGCAAATTCTTCTTGGGGATTCATACTAGCCTCAGGAAAGGGACAGTCCCTGACAATGCTCGCCCTGGAGCTGCTAGCACTGTGGGGGCCCCAGGCTTTTCCTCTTTATGTTCCCAACCTAACTCAGTATCCAAAGAAGCCATGGCAGGCAGCACAGGGCCTGACACAATGTGAAAGCTTAATAGGTAAAATTTATAATGATCTTCACTGGTTGACTGGCAGGGGAAAAGAGCAGTCGGGGTCTGAAAGGCACCACCCCCTTACACACATACACATACAAACAAAGCCTCTGACTCACAACCAGTTTGACACAACTCTGTCTTCTGGGCTTCCGGAATCTCCCTTTAATGCACAAAGCCTCCACGACAGATGTTCTCAAACAATGATCTGTGACAATGATAGTTTAAGCTACTTCGGAGAATTTTAGACTTACTGTTTAGAAGAATGTTGCATTTCCTGTGCTATGCATTTGGGAAGATGTTTTTTAGGGAATCCCGTCCAATAACTGAGGCCCTTAAGGCTCGGTGTGTGTTACTAGGATAGACAAGGGAAGTGTGAGAACAAGCGGGGTTCACAATCCAAAGTAACTTGAGAGCGGGGGTGGGGGGGTTAAGGTTTTGGTGTGATCTGGCTTGGGCACTAGTGTCAGTGTGGGTGTATGTCAGTAGCCTGTGGGAATTGTGTCTTTTAGGGGTTTGTTTGTTTGTTTGAAGGGGAAAGGTGGGTATGGAGGAATGCAGGCCTCCTAGTGAATAGCAAGGCAAGTGGCCCAGGCCAACTGAGGGCAGTTGTTACCATGAACTGGGAGGTACAGTGCTAACTCCTGGGTGCAGCTCCTGGTGCCTAGCCTGGCTAGAAGGGAACCTGGCTCTCTGGGTGACAGCAGGGTGGGATTCCCAAGCCAGGGCGGGGCGTGCCTTGGGGCGGGGCGGGGGCGGGGCGGGGCTGGAAGCCGACTCTCGGGTTGCGGTTGCCGGTGGAGAGGAGACTAGAGCGGCGGAGCAGGCGGCGGAGCAAGAGCTAGGCGGCGGCGGCAGCGGCGGCAGCGGCGGCGGCAGCGACTCCGGTGAGCATGGTGCGGTCGTAGCTGGGGCGCGGCAGGGAGCACGGGCGGGGACCCGCCGGAAAAGACTATGCCGAGGCGTGGGGGCCTCCCGAGAGCGGGACATGGTGGAGCGGGGCGACCGTGGCCCTCCTCGCCAGGCTCGCGACGCTCGGCAGCCCTGGGCGAGGGAGGGAGGCAGCTAGCTCTTCGAACCGGTCTGGAATCGTTCTTCTCGGTTTCCGAGCCGGAGGTCTGTGCGTCCATTGCTCCTTTCTTCCGGGACTCTCTCCTGATTTTATTCCTTTTTCAGACGACTCCCTTCACCCTTTAACCACTCCCACTCCTACTCCCTCGCCCCCCCCCAACCTTCATCTCCAAAGCTATTCTTCAGAGACCCCCCCAATCTTCCTCCTCCGGGTTCCCCGCGAGGGCTCCCGCCTCCACTTCCCATCTTTCTGTAGCCCCAAGGCGTGGATGAAGCCCGCCCTGTCTCCTTCACACCTGGACCCTTCTGCTGCCACCTGCCATAGAGGTACATAGCCAGCAGGCAAACTGCTGGGCTTAGGACATCGCCTCGCTGCATTCACTCCCCCTCACGCCAGAACTCCTAACTAGCGTCCAGGAGGAGGAGACTTTTCCAAGCTGGAGCTTCGGGAACAATTTGACCCACTTCCCAAGGCATTGGTCTCAGGCCAGCCATGCTTTTTGGTAGACACACCTGTCTTGTTTGCCAGTCCCTAGACTGACAAGAACACCTCTTGTCAAAATGTGCCAGTCTGTCCCCGATTCCTTCCCCATGCTGTTAAACTTCCTGGCCTCTGTCCCCAGAGACAAAGTCTAGGGCTTTTGCCATTTAAATCTGCTAAAGCTCTCGCCCCCCTCCCAACCCCCATTCCTGTGAAGATTCCCAGAATTCTATCAGCCATCATTGGAGAGGAAGGGTCCAGTATAGATAAGGCCACCATTCTGGGTTCTGGCTATGGTTTCTTCTCCTTTGTGGGTGATTCCCTGCCTGTTCCATAGAGAACCCCAGGAACTGTCACCGGGCTCCCCTGAAGCTTAGTGGTTTCCCTATTAGAAACTTTCCCTACTCTCACCAGTCACCATGTCCTTGTCTTTGAGATTGGCCCAGGCCGTCTGCACAGGGTTAAGTCCCCAGGGCATGGAAAGCTGGGCTAGGACCTGTGAGAGGCAGCAAGAAGAGGGTGGCTCTGGCCAGGCTTCGGTTTGGGAGGACCAGTCTGTTAGGGTTGTTCCCAGTCAGACTAGATTTCACATTGCTGGTAGAGGAGTTTAGGGCTTCATGAGAAGAGAGCAGGCAGGCCAGGGGCTGTTTTTCCTGCCTGTTTCTGACTGTCTTGTGTTGCTATGGTGACAGTTTTGCCTCTTCTTCCCCCTGACTCTTCTGGGAGCTGGTTTTTATTGGTCTGTTGTCCTGTCTTTTATGGCTCTAATTTCTTCTTTCTACTTGCTCTGAAATAAACAGTCATAAACATGGGCACCCAGCCCAGGTTGGGGGCTGGCAGAATTCACCCCCTGCAGGCCCCAGACTCCTGTGAGGAGAGAAGACTGAATGAGGAGGAGTGAGATGGACCTACAATGTACCTTCTTGCTCTTGGCTTGGGGAAGAGAATAGTAGCATCCCAGGTCTGGTGTACAGTTGGTAGCACACTTCCGGGGGTGCCAAACACTTGCAGTAGCTCACTGGGGTGCTTTTATGTTCAGGATAATGTTCTGGGGGAGGGACAGCACCCACACCCCACTTTGCAGATGAGGTAACTAAGCTCAGAGCAAGTGAGTTGTTTCCTATGAGCTCCTGCTGATGTGAGCACACACTCAGCCCGCAGATTTGATAAATGAAGGGAAATCATGGAGCTGATCCACCGAGCTCTCTGCCTTCCATCCTGCTGTGGTCTGCCTCCTAGAGGACTTCTGTGCATCAGGAAGTTGATTAGAAAAGGTTCCAGTCCCCTAACCCTGGGGAGGCAAGCTGCCTTCCATGCCCTTTGGGCATTCTGAACCCCAAGTGCTGGGGACCCAAGTTGAGAGCAGAGTGAAGCCACTTGTGACTTCCTGTTTTTACTCAGCACTGAGAGAAATTCAATTTGCTTTTGCTTATGCTCCCAGGGCCTAGATGCAACCGGATGAGTCAGGGACACAGAGCCAGCCCTGAGTGAGGAGTTCCCAGAGAGCTAACCCGGGGCTGTAGTATTTATCACCCACTGTCCCTTGTCAGTGACACTCTGCAGCAAAGCTGCTCCTCCCTTCCCGGTTATTTTTCTCTTCCTTGCATTCTGTCTGACTGCCCTTTGTATGGCAATGCTCTGGGCTTGTTGCATTAAGGCAGCATGAAAAGACGAGGACATCAACAGAGTCTCTGTCAGCTGTTGACCCAGAGGAAGTCAGTTCACTCACATGGATCTCATTCTGTCTTTAAAATAGACTTGGCAGCATCTTTATCTCTCCTGTTGGGTGTTGCTTCTTCTTTTAGGATAGGGTGGATTAGCCTACCAGGTGTCTTTTAAATGGTTGAAAGGATGAAAGACCTTTGATGCCCCAGGTTATATTGGGAGATCTTAAGTTTAAGAGATGCCTGAGCCACTACTGGCTGGTTGAAAACTTTAGGATTTGAACTCATAATCTCTCAAAGCTAATGGCATTTTCTCCAGTTATTTTGTAGAGAGTTCATGGAATGCATACCTTTATTTTTACATCTTATATCTATGTACCACACGCAGTGCGTGGATCATGGAGATGTGACTCTCATTGCTAAACAATGTGGTCTGGTGGAAAAAGTTGCTCTAGTAATATTTTGTTTGTTTGTTTGTTTTTGTTTTGTTTTTTTGTCATGCAGTCAGAGGAGTGTTTTGACAAAGGGATAGGTGACAGGTGGTCCAGAGATGGCTCTTGGTCAGATCATCCCTCAGGGTTGATTTGTGGCTTTGTGGCTAAAGGACAGCCATCCCACTTCTGTCATCTTGGAAGGCCCTCATTATTAAAGAGAGCCCCTCCTTCAGTTCTGGTGAGGGCATGGCAAGGAGTCAGTCCTGCCTGCCTCTGTGAGTTTTGACTCATTCATAGAACCCTCTGGCTCCTACTTCATCTTGGTTTAAAATCCTGTGTAACGTGCCACAAGAATTCCAAGACTGGCAGTTATGGTGACTGGAAAGAGAGGATGTTGGAATCAGACAGAAATTTAAGCTCTGTTTTTGGTGCATCCTGGCTGTGTGGTCCTGCAAGTCTACTTGACCTCACTGAGCCTCCATTCTAGTGGCAATAAAATTTCAATACTTACACTTGCCTTCCTCTGGATTAAATGGTCTTATATATTTATAGGGCCTGGCATGGTGCCAGCCTCACAATAGACTTGCTGTTATTTAGTTGCATTGATTAGAAAAAAATTCACTCTTTACTGGGCCTTGGGGTCCTCTTAGAATCCCAGGAGAGGGCTTTCTCGATGGATTCTGGCCCGTGGAGATCCATTCATTACCTACGAAGGTTAAAAATTCCCCACAGGCAGAGTCCGCTATTTAATCTTCTGGTTATCTCTCACCAGATAAGCCATGTTCTCTACCACCAGTACAAATGCCAGTCTCTTACACCCTTTCAAATGGAAACACACTTCCAGAGTTGCAGGAATGCATTCTATCTCTGAGAATCCTTGAAAATAAATGTTTGTTTAAAAAAAAAATCCTGGACTTACCCCCTTATTTGTTTTTAACACCAAGAATACACATGTACACACATTTGCTTGTCTCTATTCTGCATGTAAAGAAATGGGGGCAGGAGGTAAAATCACTTCTACTACTAAGTGGCAGGCCCAGAATTTAAAACTGGGTCCTGCTTACTCTTTGTGCCATGGCATACAATCTTGTCATTTCCTTGGCTGGTATGTCAGTGACCTAAAATAAGTGTGTTTGGAGAATTCGAGTGGATTTTAGTAAGGGTGTAACTAGTCAGTGCTGTGGTAACTCAGACTTATAGTAAATATTTAGAGAGTTTATTAGGGCTTTGCTCTCAGTGCAGCATTAACAAGGCTTTCTGCAGCAGGCTACAGATTTCTTTTTGCAGGAGTGAATAGAAGAGTACGGTGCATGTCTTAGTTAGGAAAGAACAGTTGGTGAAATTCCAAGTGGTTTTGTTAGCACAAGAATGGGTTGTTGGTTTGTCATTGAAAGAACCTGAATCTTTGGGCAGCCCAGGATTTTATCATTGAGCATATGAACGGAAAACATCACAAGTGTTTCCCTGAGTTGTAGATGCTGAGACAGGACATACAACAGAGTTCAAATTGTTGGTGGCAGGCATGAGGGCAGGAAGCTTTTCAGAGGCAGAGCTGATGTGGGTCTGGCCTGCCAGTGCAGCTCATGTCCAGGAAGATGAACATGAGACATGGTTTGAGCTGTTCCCTAGCCTTCCCTAGGTAAGGTAGAAGCCCAGCATTTCCTCAGGAGCCCTGCTGCCCCAAGTGTTGAAGACAGGGACCAAGCTTCCCAGCAGTCTGCTTATCAGGCCCAGCTGAGCACCGCAGACAGATGCGGTTCTAGTTGCAATTATCTCAGGGCCTGAGTCTGGTGTCTGCTTATTTAATGACTTCACTTTCTAATAAAAATTCTGCATGGAATAGATAATTAGATTTTTTAAATGAAACTGGGAAATAGAGAGTGCCCCCAAAGAGTTTAATTGCACTTTTATGATGGCTCAACCATAGAAGTGGGACCATTCATTCATAGAACAAATGCATACATAGCATGCGGCCTCGTGCCCTTTGCCTGCACTGCGTTGAGAGTGTACAGATCAGTGTGGCATCTTGCCTGCCCTCAGGTAGCCCTCACTCCAAATGGGGAGCAACTGAGGAAGCACCTCCTTACGCATGGCCAGAGTCATGAAACAGCTAGCTAGAGGAACAGGAAAAACGATGCAACTAAACCCATTCTCCTCTTGTATTTACATATCATATGAGGGCACCCCAGTTCCCACTAGAATGCTGGGACATAAAGCGTGTGCCCAGGATTAACAGCTGTGCACAACTCTCAACACCCATCCTGACTTCCGGGAATAAGGGAGGAGCAAGCTGGTGGGCCCCAGTTTCTCTGTTTATAAAACAGGAAAAATTTGATGGCTTGAAAGGACTTTTCCACATCTAATCTAATGATCTTCAAAACCCTTTGGGTTATTTTACCCAGTCACCTGTGGAAAAGGGAGTCCTGGCAGCTTTAGTGAGCCAGCTTGTTGAGAGACAGCTGGGACTAGGCAGAGTTGAAAGTACTGCTGGGAACTCATTTTAGAGACTAGGGAAACGCTGCTCCCTCCCAGGAAGGGAGCCATTTTCTGATTGAGCACCACCACCCTCTCTACCCTCCTGCCAAATGATTGAAAGTCAAAGCTAATGAGAGCGGAAAGCCAAGGAAGGTGGAACAAAGCTAATACCTTATTCTATAACTTCCATTAAGGTGAGTGGAGACGGGAGCTGGACTCACAGGTACTTGCCACCTACAACCATCTTCTACTTTGAATTAATGTCCTTAAAACCTTTTTTTCTTTCCTTCCTTCCTTCCCGCCCCCCCCTTTTTGGAGGGGTCAGGGGTGCTTGTCTCATCTTTTAAACTAAATTAAAATGCCCATGAGGCACATTGAACAATATATTTATCCCAAGGCCTTCAAGTTCTCTCAGAGCCATTGGCAACTAGGTCTTAGTCCATGCAGAAGCAGCAAAGCAGCTAAATCCAAGTCAGCTGAAGTGGAGAGACAGCATGCTGTGCACAGGGGCATGAATGGAGAGTCAGAAAACAACACAAATCTTATGTCCACACCATCTACTCACTCACGTGTAACTTCAGCTTTGACAAGTTGTCATTTTTAAAATTTTATCTTATTTTATTTTTGAGTCTTCTGCTGCCTTTGGTGCTATGTGGACAGCAGCATTTATGGAACTATAGAAGGTCTTGTGAATAAGACAGTAGCAAGCATTTGATAACTATCTGGGGCAAAGTTCTGAAGATCATGTGCAACAGATATTGTGGCTGGAGAAGCTGCCATCCAGAGGTATTTATAGGAGCTTCTATAATGTTCCTTCACTAAGAAGATGGCCTAGATGGTGTCTGCTCCTATGTAAAATGCCTTTCAGAGTCATTTTCTCTTCATCACCCATCTATACCATCTGTGTAAATAAGAGCCACACATATGTAAGGAATGTGGTACTCATAAGCAAGTGTCTTGGTAAAATCTGCATTTCCAAAAGATAATTCCATGTTCACCAGAGACATCCATACTTTAAAACTGAAAAAAATCAAATAAAATCAAGCTTGTGTTAAACATTTTCCTGTGCCTGACTAATGTCTTTCAGGGTATCCTTTGCTCAGCCTGCTTTGTCAAAGGATGTGATCTGATAGTAATGAGCTGAGCCTGAACCTAGCAGTGGTGGGTCCCTCCCAGTTGAGGCAGGTACTATGCAATGTATTTTTTATACTCTTCCCTGGGACAGCTGGCAACCCTGGGAATAATACAATAGCACTATGTTCTCAGTTTACAGAATGATCTGGTCAGTTGTGCATGAATATCTCTTGTATCTTTCTTTGTCCTAGTTTGAGCAGAGGATGGATGGATGGATGATAGGTGGATGGATGGGTGAGTGGATGGATGGATAGATGGATGGGTGGGTCATTGGAGGATAGGTGGATGGGTAGATGGATGGATGGATGGATTGGTGGGTGGATGGAAGGGTGTGGGGATGGATGGGTGAGTGGAAGGGTAGATGGATGGATGGATAGATGGGTGGATGGGTGGGTGGATACATGGGTAGGTGGATGGAATGGTGGGTGGATGGATGAATGAATAGATGGATGCATGGATGGATGGGTGGATAGATGAGTGGGGGTGGGTGGATGGATGGATGGGTAGGTGGGTTGGAGGATGGATATGTAAGTGGATGGGTGGATGGGTGGATGGATGGATGGATGGGTGGGTGGATGGAGGGAGAATAGGTGGATGGCTGGACAGATGGATGGGTGGATGGGAGGCTGGATGGGTAGGTGGATGAATGGATGGATGGATGGGTGGACAGATGGATAAGTGGATGGTGGGTGAATAGGAGATCTTAGAATAGGAGACAAACAGAGGAGAAAGGAGTGAAGAGAAAAGATAGATGAGTGTGAAGAGGAGGAAAGAGACAGTGATATACATATACATGTATATGGGGGGGGGGTCAGGCAGACAGACAGACAGACTCACTCTACAAGTCTGAAATCCAGAGTAATGGCATGTACCTGGGAGTCTTTGAGCTTCTTTGAAGCAATCAGATATGAGCTGGAATCTTGGCATTTGCCATGGCCAAATTCCATAAGTTTGTGAAGTTTTCCAGTTTGTGTATGGCAGTTGATGGTGTTTGTGTCTCGTGGATAGTATGAGGGATATGTGGATTAAATATTTATCAGCTTCTCTTTTTGCTTGGGCTTTGAATAGAATCTGTTTGAAAAGTTTTGGCTGCTCCTGTAGCTTCTTCCTCTTTGGTGTTCTGATGTGAACTACCACAAAACTTCCCCCCTTTTCTCTGACAACCCATCGCTGAATCTCCCCTGAAAAGTCCCGGCCTAGAGTCTCCTGGCTCTAGCCTACGAGCCTTTTTTTTCCATAGCTGGATCCTAACAAGAAAAACCGAACATTAGTCTGTGCATGTCTGTTATCAATCTCCTTACTCATTCCTTTGTGTGTGTGTGTGTGTGTGTGTGTGTGTGTGTGTGTGTGTGTGTGTGTGTGTGTTGAGATTTCAAACCCAGGCTCTTGAATACCTTCACAAGTAATAAATAGGGTCAACAGCAATTCTCTGACATATCCACATTCTCTTATTGTTGAGTTCAGAAATCTAAAAAGCTCTGAGGGTGGAATTATGTTTCTCTCACTCTTTTGGAAGTAAAAGCTAGCCCAATTTTATGTGAGCCTATTTATAACTCTTATTTGTCTCACTTGGGATAAATGAGTTTTTCAGCAGAAAGATGAGTGCTTCAGACCCTCCAGGGGGTACACGTAATAGGTGGTTATGTGCTTTGTTCCTTTCTGAAGTATAGAGAACTCTGAATTTAGAGGCACATCTGGTCTGAGAAAAGCAGTTCACTGAGACCTGATGGGCTTTTATTACAAAATGCCTATAGGAGCTCACAGTTTGCTAGGGTTAGAAGAACACAGCCACATGTTCAACCTCTGGGGAGAGGTGGTGCACTGGTTGGGTTATTGGCATCATGACCCAAGCTAGTGTCATGTGGGAAGAGGGTCATCCAGGAATAGAGAATCTCAGTTGAGAAATTGCCTCCATCAGATTGGCAAGGTAGGCCAATCTGTAGGGCATTTTAATTAAAGATTGGTGTGTTGGAAGGCCTACTCCCTGTGGGCAGTGCCACCCCAGGGCTGGTGGTGAGTGGTGCAAGGGCACAGGCTGAACAGTCACATAAGCAGTGTTCCTTTATAGTCTCTGCTTCAGTTCCTGCCTCCTGGTTCCTGCCTTGAGTTCCTGCCCTTGACTTCCCTTAGTGATGGGCTATGATTGTGACATAGCATACCATAGCAGGTAGCTTCCATGGTTGCCTTAGGTCATGGTGTTTATCACAGCAATAGAAAACAAACTAGAACAGGTAGAATGGTCACATGATTCATTCCATTCTAATCAAAAGTATCAGTTGCCACTTTAATACTTTTTTTTGCTCTAATTAGAATGCACTACACAAACACATTGTTAAGAATAAAATTTTAACAATAATTTGTTCAAACACAGCTCCCAAGAGTTTCTCAAGGACAAAGCAGTTTTCCAGTGAGTAAAAATGAGTTGGAATCTTGTTGTTGTTGATGTTGTTTTTAACCAAGTGTGGCATTAGGGGAAGATAGAAGGGACTTTTTCAGTCTGACTCATCGTTTTAGCCTTGTGAGGAACCAGGCTCGAAGAGGGAGCTTGGGGAAGTGAGAAGCCCCTAAGCAGAGCGTGAGAAGATCTTGGCTCTCCGTTTGGGCTTGCTCTTGACTTACTGAGTGACCTTGGACGTGCTACTTCCTTTCTTTGCCTTTTTCTATGTTTAAGTAAACGCCTTTGTCTTTCCTTGAGCCAGAGTCCCTGAGGACAGGAATAAGAGTGAAAAGGGGACTGCACTAACTGCCTGCTCGTGGCCTCCTATGGCCTGCATTCAGTTCATGCAGATTTAGCAGGACACAAGAAGACCTCCAGTGTATTCTTAGTTTCTTCTGGAACTTTCCTTTACTTCTCTCTTAACAGTGATCTCTCCATGTGGTCAATTGCTGTGTTCCTGATGCAGTTTGTCCCCAGAACCTCCACTGTCATTCCTAGGGACAGTAGTATCAGGACTTGCTGGCTGATGGACTAAGAAGATAGTGACCACAGCCCTGATTTGGCCATTGTCAGTGATTGCGAGGCTCTCTGTAATAAGTCGAGAACACACTGGGCATTGTGGTGTCAAAGAGGGATGGAACAGTCTCTCTTGGGGAGCAGAGGATCAGGGCTAGGTCTTCTCAGAAAAATGGAAGGATGCAGAATCCATTCTTACAGTCAGCTTCTTTGTGTGGACCAGGTATTAAAATGGGGACATTTAGGGGAAAAAATGTATAAGCAATGCTCAAGAAACTCCTCACCCCTTCTCCTTCTTTCGCTGTCTTTTGAGTTTATACTTTCTTTTTTATGCTGTCTTTCTCTGAGTTTACGTTTAGCGTGTGTCATAATTCTAACTTTGCTGTCTTGAAAGTTGAACCTTATTCCGGGATCCACTCGGTGTGACATGGTGTAGTTCTACATTCTTTGGGAACCTCCCCTGACCATCTAGAGGAGATTCTCTCTCCGCAGCAACTGTGACAGGATGGGCGCTTTAACAAAGCAGGGAGTTTCCACAGGGCAGAAATGACAGTAGGATCTGGGGCTGTCAAAGCCTTTGACAGGTACAGACTGTCAGAATCTCATGGGAACGCTTAAGTAAGGCCCACCTCAGAGTACAACTGTAGAGTATTGGGCTTTACCCATTATAAAAGCCTGTGTGTGTGTGTGTGTGTGTGTGTGTGTGTGTGTGTGTGTTATACAAATCTATTTAATATTTACTTATTTAGTATGTGAGAGAGTATGTGTATATGTTACTCATATACAAATCTATTTATTATCTACTTATTTAGTATGTGTGTACACACGCACACACGCATGCATGCGTGTTGTGACACTTGGGTGATGGAGTTGAGAGGGGAACATGTGGGAATTATTTCTCTCCCTTCACAACATAAGTTCCAGGGACCAAACAATGCCATTAGGTTCGCCAGCAAGAACTTTAACCCACTGAGCACTCTCACCATGCCTGTTGTGTTCATATAATGTGGTATATATGGGAGGTGTGTAAGTGTGTAGCCAGTATATGTTTGAGAGTAGATCAAATGTGCAGAATGAGTCTGTGTGTGCTGTAATATGTGTGTGCATTGCTTGTGAATGTATGTGTGTAATCTGCATAGTTTGTGTGCATTGTTCTGCTTCATGCTGTGTGCGCATGCTGTGAGCGTACATGCCATGTTATAGGTGTGTGAATGTATGGAAGGTGAGAGTATGGATGTACTGCATGGATGTGCTTTGTGTATGCTGGATGTGAACATAGGAGTACACATTGCGGTGTGTGTGTGTGTGCAATGCACATGTTGGGGACACTTGTGTGTTCTTTCAGAAGTCAGCAGAGTTGCTCCAGGCCTGGCCCTTCTAGGCTTTATAGACATGGCTTTGGCTCAAGCCAACTCTTGTTTTTGTGTGGTTCATGAAAGAAACTGGCTTCTCAAGAGCTCCTGCAGCTGGAGCTGCACGACCTTCTGGGACCTTTGTAGGCACCAGTGACCACAGGAAAAGGCAAAGCTGAAAGTAAGTGGCAGAGTGTAACTAAATCAGGCCCCCTGGGAGAACTTTCTAACTTTTCTGCTTCAGAAACAGAACCAAAAAAAATAAAAAATAAAAAAGAATACACAGTTCAAGAAAGGGTTGTCTTTTATAAAATAATTAATTAAAAGCCGGGCGTGGTGGCGCACGCCTTTAATCCCAGCACTCGGGAGGCAGAGGCAGGCGGATCGCTGTGAGTTCGAGGCCAGCCTGGTCTACAAAGTGAGTCCAGGATGGCCAAGGCTACACAGAGAAACCCTGCCTCGAAAAACAAAAAAAAAACAAAACAAAATAATTAATTAAATATAAATCTTTACTATCTTTAAAAGAAAATAAAAAGAAACAGAACCAAGGTAAAAATTCAGTCTCAATGTATTTTTAAAAATTCAAGACAAATGAGTATGGCTTAAAAAAAAAAAAGAAAGAAACTTGAATATAGGTTTTAAAAGAATACAGGACTAAGCATGTACTCCATTTTGTTTAATGTAGTCTGCTGGTAAAAGTGGGAAAGAGGTGAAAGGAGGTACTCAGAGGAGAAGAAGTTGAGTTGCCTTCTTTCTGCCTGTTCTCACAGGTCACACCAGGTGGGCTAGGGCAGGTAACAGCCTGGGACTAGCCGGGAAAGAGAGAGAACAGAAGAAAGGGTGAACCTGAGCTACACAGTTCTGCTCCCTGAGCTGGTGGCCCTTAATGAGATGCTCCTGAGATGGGTAGATGGGCGGGGTTGGGGGGTGGGGGGGGCCCGAGTCAGATCTAGCCTGAGGTTATTCTTGTGGAGAGTCTTTTTGTGCAGTCTAAGTTGGGGTTCCCTCTGGATGTGAGTGTGGGGGTGAATGTGAGTATGCTAACATGGATATACCACATTATGTACGTAAGTCCTGCGTGCTCCCCACTTTAACCCTCTGTGTGCCGGAGCCCTTCGCCTCCCCTTCCTGTCTCTCCCCTCTCCTCCTCTCTCTTTTCCTTTCCTCCTCACACCGTACTTACTGTAGCCTACCAGTAAGGTAGTGAGTTTTGTAAATTTATCCGGTAAACCTCAAATGCAGCACCTGGCTTGAATAGCTCATATAAAATAAGATAGCTACAGTGTGCTTGCTGCTATATAGTGCATATATGTGAGTTGTTTTTTCTAACCAGTACTTTTTAGGTTACCTAGACCTAAGTTGGTCCCTAAGTTTTCAAAGAATTCTCACATCTTCTACTGTAGTAGTTAAAATGGGTTTTGGTCTTCAGCAAACATTTAGCTGTTAATAGGTGTTAATTATCTTGCTGGCAGTCTTTTGTATATACTTCCCAAGCAACAGATACTTGCAGGGTGCTTCTTTATTCCTTTCTTAAAAATCAAGCCTCAAGCCAGGCTGGGTGGTGGTGGCGCACTCCTTTAATCCCAGCACTTGGGAGGCAGAGGCAGGTGGATCTCTGTGAGTTCGAGGCCAGCCTGTTCTACAAAATGAGTCCAGGACAGCTAAGGCTACACAGAGAAACCCTGTCTTGAAAAACCACACACACACACACACACACAGACACACACACACACACACACGCACGCACGGAGACTAAGAACACTTTTTGTTTTCCTGTAATCACGTGAAGACATAGGACCCGAAGTGGGAAGTATAATTGGGGTGCAGTCTTTCTGTCTCTAAATATTGTCTGTATTCCCCTACCACACAACTTTTGGTATTTATTTGTTTGTTTGTTTTTGCAGCAAACGAAAATCCCATTTTCTGTCCACAACTAGTCTCATATGCTTCAGAAAAATAGAAGCCCAGCTTGATCTCTTTGCCTTTTTCCCAAATGGAGCTTCATGCCCCCCCCCACCTTAATGTATGTAAATTTCATGCAAGTAGTATCTTCTGTTTTCCATGTGCTTCCAAAGTGCCAGACGCTGCTCTGGAAACTTTCACATGTGTCAAGTAATGGGAGAAGATGCTGGGTGCTCATTATTGAGAGAGCAAAACTTAGACAGAATGTTGCACTTACCCACACAAAGGCAGATCGTTTTATGTAGGAGCCAGTCACAGAGCACAGGTCAGGGACTATTTGGTATTTTGTCCCACCCTCACTGTACTGGGCTTCCCCAATATCTTTCTGTGGTTAAAACTCAGACTCCTGGTTGTGGAGAAAGACGGCTTCCTTTTGGCTCTTCCCATGTTGCATCAGCCTGCATTGTGGTTGGTTTAATTTCTTACTGTTGGAAACTCTTTTATTTTTCAGTTTTATGGGTCATCATAGACTTGCATTTATTTTGTATTAGCTTCATACGACAGAACTAAAAAGTGGAATATGATTTTCCCCAAACCACATGAGTTGCATCCTCTTTCCAAGGTAGTCCTTGGGCACTCACCTCTAATAGACCTTTCTTCTGAAAACCTTCCCTATTCCCCACCAAATTCATCCATCCATTCATCTATCTGCTTGAGTATCCATAATCAAGTACTTTTTGGGGGGCTTAAGCAGCGACCTAGACAGATAAAACTCCCTGGCTTCACAAGTATGGTTATATTCTGATGGGGAAACATGGGCCATGGCACATAAGCAAGTAAAATAAGGGTAGTAAATCCCAGAAGAAAAGTGAAGCTGAGATGAGTATAGAGCAGTGGTCCTCATTCTTCGAGATGCTTTGGTGCTACAGTTCCTCATGTTGTAACCCTCCACCTTAAAATGACTTCCGTTGCCGGTTCCTAACTGTAATTTTGCTCCTGTTGTGAACCATAATGCAAATATCTGATATGCAGGATATCTGACACGCGACCCCTTGTGAAAGAGTCATTCCACCCCCCCCCAAAGGGGTCACAACTCACAGGTTGAGAACTGTCGGCCTTGAGGGTGAGGCTTGGCTAAGAGGAAGTAAGTAAGTGTAGTCACTATTTTGAGCAAGATGGTCAGGGAAGGCCTCACCAGAAGGTGGGGACTGTGTGAAGACCTGAAGGAAGTGAGAAAATGAACCTCATGTGGATAGTCATGGGAAGCTGTTGTCCTCTTTGAGACTCATCGAATAACAAAGCAAGGACACAGTGTTCCCAGCCTGATGGTCACCATAGCTGAGTGAACGTGCTGGGCTTCAGGTGATGAGGTTGCCAGCCAGCCTGGGATTTTAGTACCTCCTCACTCCCTCTGACTGAGAAGGGAGACTTCGTATTTACTGTCTCTGTCTCATTGGTATGTCTGACACTAGACTGTGAACCCAGAGGGCAAGCCTGGGCTGGTTTGTAATCACATCTCTAGCACACCCCAGGAGGCCTGGAGCAGGGGGAGAGTTCAGCTATTGTGAGTACATCTGCGTCTTCCTTTTTTCAAAGCCAAAAGCCCTAGTTAAAGATGATTCGAAACATGGGCGTTTTGGTGGTGTGCTGGCTCCACAGCCCACTTGGCTAGATTTCTGCTAAAAAAAAAAATATTGGGCAGGACTGCAGTAGAATGAATGAAGTGCCAGGAAAATCTGGAAGTGAAAGTACTGGAGGGGAGACTGTTAACTGGAGTCCTGAGGATGAGGACAAGCCCCCAAGGATTCACAGCTGGGGACTGGTGTTTTTAAAGTGTGACTGCAGGGCTGGACCCAGAAAGCTCTCCAGATACCCAAAAGTGTGCTAGGATTTCATACAGGGTTCCCATTCAGAAAGAAAAAAAAATTTCTGATGAAGGGACCCTTCGTCTCACAGAGCAGGTCACTCCTCGTGTGTAAGAGGTTTGAGTTTATTCTCGGATGGCAAGCAATAGGGAGGGATGCAGGTGAGCTGAGGCAGAGAGAGAGGGCTGTGAAGAATACCACGAGGGCAGGGGACCTCTACACTGCCTGCTTCGCCTTCCTGTGCCTCCCAATCCGAAACTTGCCTCCTTAGGGCAGAAAGAGGCCCCTAGTAGCTTTCGCCAATGTAAGCCTGTTAGAAGATAGTGAGTGGAAACTGAAGAGAGAGAAGACAGGAAGTTCTGGGGAGGCCATTAGGATGTTTATACAAAGGAATGATGAACTTGGGATTTCAACCAAACTCTGTGTGTGTGTGTGTGTGTGTGTGTATGTGTATGTACACATATGTATGAACTTACATGTTTGTGTATCAGTTATTATAATCTTGCGACAAAGACAAGTGAGGAATGGTTTCTGTTGGCTCATGTTTCAGAGGGCTTTAGTTTGTCATAGGGGAAGGCACAACATAGCAGCTCAGTTCACGGGGGCAATGAGAGCACATGGATGAGGCTGTTCATACACCCAAGGACTGGTCCCCAGTGACCCATCTTCTTCAAATAGGCCATAACTTCCACAATTTCCCTCACCTCCTCCCCCACCCCCGAAAATGGTACCATCTGCTGAGGACCAAGCCTTTGAAACATGAACATATGTGGGATACACTTTCAGGTTCAAATTTTAACAGTGTGTATGCCATAAGTATAAAATGGTATTCCACTCAAGTGTGTTAGGGAGAAAGTAATTCTTTTTTAACTGGTGGGTCACAGGTGGAAGGTTTGCTTAAATATAATATAAAGGGAAAACACTAAGAGTTGTCTTCATTTTATTTTATTTTTAGTTAAATAGCCATTTTTGAGGGATGAACTGACTGTACATGCACCTGGGTGAGAAGCCAGAGAGATGGCTCAGTGGTTAAAAGCATACACTTTCAGCAGATGATCCAAAAGGTAGTTCCTAGCAAACACATTAGGTGGCTCACAACTGCCTGTTGCTCCAGATCCACGGATTACACACACACAGACACACACACACACCATGCCGTTTTCTGTTCTCTAGGCATCTACAGGCAGTTACACATACCTGTCCGGCACACACACATACACGCACACACACACACAGTAAAATAGATCTCAAAGAAGCCATGGATACGGAGACTAAATTCTTCCGGGCACTAACACTTGTGATAAGTTGTCTGATTCAAATGCACATTCTAAGCGTTTGAAGTGAAGATGTTAAAAACAACAACAGCAACAACAAAACCATTTTGGTACCTGATATTAAAGAACACAAAGTTAGTTCCATGTCTGTCAAGGATATTGTATGGGCTTTTCTCTCCCCATGCTCCAATGGGGTTGATCTCTGTCCTGCTTTCCTCCCTCTGGAGGGTGTTTTACAGGAGCAAACGAGCTTTGACACAGATTAGAGTTCTGTGCAAACTGCAGTGTGTGAATCACATGCCTATCAGGGACCTCTGTTCACCATGTGATGCCTGCATTGAGATGAAGTCCTAACATTTGTTCAGAACTCAATTTGTGTCAACTTTGCTCCTCTTGGTATGTCTCCAGCTGCCTGTTTGGGCTTCCTTCCAGCCTTCAGAACTACTTTTCCTGATTTATATTAGTATTTGGTCTCTGTAGCTGAATGTAATGCTTTAATAACATACACATGGGCGCTCTTAGCTGACGACCAGGAGGTGATTATTTTCTTTAGTTGCTGTTGTAGTAATGGTGGGCGAGGGGGGAGTGCTTAGAGGAGTTGGGCCTGGTACTGCATGGAAACATCCTCTGTGGGCAAAAGGGGAGGGTGGTGTCAAAATTCAGCCTAGCCTCGGTTAGCATTGAAAACCAGCGATGTGAATTGTGGCGGGAAACCACGAGCAAGGTGCCAGTGCCTCCAGAAATAGCTGTTGAGAAGCAGGCTTGCTAACAGAGGGCTGAACTGCTGCAGAGTGCCTTCCCTGTCTGCCCTCAGGCTAGATAGAGTGCAAAGCTTGGAGCCAGGGGAAGTGTGTCTAAACTGATGATCAAGCTGGCTCATCCACGCTGTTGAATAGGTTTTTCTTCTTCTTCTTTTTTTTAATCAAAAGTAAAAGGGAAAGGAGAATAAAAAAAGAAAAAGGAAGGAAGGAAGGAAGAACAATGAAAGAAAAGAACAGTAAGTTTTAAAGCAACAACAGGAACAAGAACATTGCATTAGTCACTGGAGTCAGCCAGAGCCTGTGAGCTTCTGTCCTGAATAAGCACCTCCTGGAGGAGGCTCAGAGGTCAACACTCTGTCCTGCTGACATCACACAGCCTCTCTTAGCATTCTCCATTCCCATTCCAGGCATGTGATGGGCATCCTGGGAATTTTTGTCAAGGAGTCTTAGACCACTCCTCATCCTGAGATCAGGAAGGTTTCATAGGGCTACAGAGGAGCAACTTCCCTCTGGTCAGTGTGACCATACGGCACCATTCAGCATTGGGAGTGAGAGATGAGGAGCCTGCCCATCACGTAGTTTTTATTCAGGTTTCTTTAGCTACATGCCCCCCTCTCTCTACACACACACACACACACACACACACACACACACACACACACACACACATATTGTTATGTTTTTTTTAGACAGCATTTCTTTGTGTAGCCTTGGCTGCCCTGAACTCACTTTGTAGACCAGGCTGGCCTTGAACTCACAGCAATCCACAAGCCTCTGCCTCCCAAGTGCTGGGATTAAAGGTGTGCGCCACCCTGCCTGGCTACCTCTTGTTCTCTTGCTAGACTGTTTCTGGCACTAGGAAACATCCCAAAGACCAATGAAACCTTTATGGTCATAGTTCTCTTATCTGATCCATTATAATGGTTGTAAACACAAAATGAGTTGGGGAAAATATTGTGTATCAGTCAGTTTTGCTGAGATAAGAAGTAAGACCTTCATCCCAGTGAGTTGATGACTTATGTTACATATCAGAGGCTGTGAGTGGGCTCCTGTGGTTTTTTCCACACTTCTTATTATATCTGGGACCTAGGGTAAAGGACAAGATGTTTTCTGCAATGTGTCAGGCTCTGTGCAAGGAGAAGACGGTGAGGAAAACAGCACCAGTTTGAGAAGCCTGCAGAGGCTTTTGCTGGGATGCATTCTCTGTGCTACTCACCTTCCATTTGCACAGCAAGGCAAATGATTGAGTGTTCTATTAGTTGATACCCTCCCATGGAAGAGTAGGTGGCACATGCAAGTCACATGGCAGCCAGTAAGGCTGTGTGACCTTTCAGAGTTGGGAAAATAGTGTAGACTAACCCCCACACAGTACACCTATTATATAAGGTGTGAACAGTATCTTAATGGCATGCAAGGAATGGAGTGTATATCTGATGTCAGCATTTTTTAGGGAAATCTCTAAATTATAGAAGCTCCATGACGGAGGAAACTGTGCTATTGACCCTTACGTCTGAGAAGCCAGCTTTGCATTCTGCCTGGTAAATAGTAAGTGGTCAATACACACAAATTGTTCCGAATAAATCCATGAGATCATGGCTGCTCCAATATTCTAGAAACCCAAGAAAATCAAACATAGTTGGTCCTCTATATCTACAGACTCACATTCTGCAGAATCCCACTTGCCACAGTAGAAAACATTTGAAAACAACTTGCATTCCAGCTGATGCACCCCACATCTGTGTGACTGTTAGGCTTACAGGGTAACAGTGCTGAATGTGCACTTGTGTTTGTCTTTGTCATTATTTCCTAAGCAATGCATTATGAAGTGATTTAGATAGCATTTGCATTGAGTAGGGTATTATAGGAGGTGATTTAAGGTAATAGAAAACACAAGTGCAGGTGATGTGTAACTATTAAGCCATTTTGTAGAAGGACTTGAACATCTGGGGATTTGGATGCCTGGGGGAAAGACATCTCCAGTAGATGCCGAAGGATGACTATGTAACTACACTCTCTACAATCTACTTGTGATTAGAAAATTTGACAGTACACTTTTCTCAGCGGTGATAGAAAGATCCACATGTTTATCAACTTATGCCTTAAATTAAAGCATACCCCAGTTCCTGACGCATTTTGCCCTATGTTAGAATTCATCATCACTTCAAAGAGTATCATTGCTATATCTTAACTGAGTGTCCCAGCATCGTGATGATCAATGTCTTTGACAGGATAGAAATCACATAGTACTTTTAACCATTGAAGCATCTTTCTTTGGGGCTGTCCTGAATGCTTATGATGCTTGCTCCCTCTTTCCTGTATTGGTTCTGTAACAGTTCTACTCTGTCTTCTTGAGGTACAGCAGTGAACTCCTCAACTTATCGGAAAGAAAACCATTGCACCAAGACTCCAGGGCAGAAACAGAAGGCCTACTATGGGTATCTTGACAGTTCGCTATCCTGGGTAGCTTTTCCTCACAAAGATAAATCTACCTGTGGCAACTTTCCCCTACTCTCTCTCTTTCTCTTTCTAAATAGTCCTGAGACATTCCTGAATGTGACTGTGCTACATGATTCCTTTCTGAGGAACGAGGACAACATTGCCTATTGCTCTTTTGTGTTTGAGGACTCAGTGAGGTCATCCATGCAAAGTGTTTGGAATCTGCACATTTGGGGGTGGGGGGTGTGTATTATGTGATTTATGGGTATTTCTTATAGTGAGGTTAATTTGAAGCACAAAAGAAATTCACAGAGACTTTATCGCTCTTGGTCATAGACCTCTGGATTGAGTCTCTTGCTGGCCGAGGTCAGGCAATGCTAGTCTACAGAAACTCAAGCACCAAGTGCAACTCAGGGGCCATGGTATGCCAAGAGCCATCATAGGAGATGAGACTTACAGGATTACTGGGAGCGTTAATAGTAGACAAATGCTCAGCATTCTAGGCTATCCACGCATTGGAAGCACGATCACATAGCCTCTGAGGTGGTGGCACTCTGTCAATCTCTTTCTTTCTAAGATCTTGACTAACTCACATTTTTTTTTAATTTTTTGAGGCAGGGTTTCTCTGTGTAGGCTTGGCTATCCTGGACTCACTTTGTAGACCAGGGTGGCCTCGAACTCACAGCAATCCACCTGCCTCTGCCTCCCAAGTGCTGGGATTAATGGTGTGCACCACCACCGCCCGGCTCTAACTCACATCTTAACAGGCCAGTGTGACCCACAATATGACCTTTCAAACAATGAAATATAATTTTTCTGTCTATGCTGGTGTGGAAATTCTAGCACACGTAGTTGATATCCTGAACATCTAGAGATTTTTAAAATGCATTTCATCATCTCATCTTTTGCCAGGATTATTAGATATCATAAAGACAAAAAAAAAAACTAAACAAAATAAGAAATTGAAAACTGGCACAAGCGTGCTTCAGCATTAAGAAACTATAGGTCTTATTTGTACATCACATGTGTTTAACTTCTGCTGACATCAGTGAGGAAACACTCAATACCCAGCTCTATAGTGGCATGGTGTTGCTGAGAATCCTACACTGTGACCCTTGATCTTCATAATCATCTTGGGAATTACATCACATTACCACTTGTCCCTATTTTGTGGAGAACAGAAAAGGATCTCATGTATGTACAGATCACATAGGTCACATAGCTGGTAACTGGAGGGTAAAGGATGTGACCCTTAATGCTGAATGTGTCCAGTCCATAATACATGTTCTTGTCTTTGTAAGGACAGTGATCAGGGGCCCGATGCCCTCTACGTGGTACTAGGGAAATTTAGCTCCCAGATGCCTGAGCCAATGTGGCTGAAGACTTATGTTGACAAACACCTCTGTAATATAGCTTGAGGAGATTGTCAGGATGGTGTTAGTAACCAGGAGAGGCCCATGATATTGTCCCCTCCCCTTTCCAGGACACATGTTGATATACAGAACGGGTGCTGCTTTAGCCTGGTGTTCCAGTAGGTAGCTTCTACCCATGGACAGCTTGCTTGCTTCTCCCCACACCTAAATGACTATCCCCTGATGCTTCTGAGCACGTGTAGTTGTATCAGGACTGAGGTACTGTGCCTAGTTCAATCCTTCATTTATCTTCTCATTCAGTGGGTCCAACAACAATGTTGTTATAGCTCAAAGTAAAACCCCTGGCCTATCATCTATCTGTTGGTCTGTCTGTTCCAATGTTTACATTGCGTTACAATGCAAGTAGGAGTGAAAAGCATTTACAGGTGATTCAAGGAAGATAGTTAGATGACTGGATAGATGACAGAAGTTGGCCAGGTTGAACCATATGAATATTTCAAGGGAAAATGTAGAACATACAAAATAAAAGGAAAAAGAAATTAGAGAACCCCCCCCCCACCAGGGAGAATATGGTTTGTGGATTCAAGGAGCTGCAGAAGAGGCCATAGTATCTGGGATAGAATTAATACAACCATAAGAGATCATGAGGTGAGGTGGAGGCTGGACCCTCATCTGGAGGACCTCAAAGGATGTGTATTGAACAAGGAGAAGGAAAACCAACACAGAGGAAACTTTGTATGCTCAGCTCTGGGCTGGCTCAAATCTTTTTTAAAATAATTTTGTAAAAGAGTCTTTTATAGGCAGTAGAGCTGAGGGAGAGTGACTGAAATGCTTGTCTGTCACCAGACAGCTCACCAATGACAAAACCAGAGTGTAGAGAGCTTCGGGCTCCAGAGAATATTCTAGACCTACATCAATCTTACAAAACATAGTTTTGGAAGGAAGACTGTAGCCAGTGTAATTTCACTGCTTTAAAAAAAACATACTAGCAATTCTCTGTTACCTGGTATATTATTTTATCTAGATCTAGGTGTAGTTGTAAATATAGAGATATAGATTAAATAGATTATTGATACATAGGTGATAGATGATGATGTGACTGATAAGATAGAGCGAGAGAGTGAGTGAAAGAGAGGGGGCAGGCTCTTATGGAACTAATTTAGGTAGTTATAAAAACCCAGAAGACCCAAGATCTGCAGTTGGCACAGTGGAGTGCCAGGAGGGCTGACGGTCTGGACTCAGCCTGGATCTGGAAGCCTAAGAACCAGGAGAGCTCACAGTGTGGTTTCCAGTTCTAGTCCAAGTCTAAACACGTTAGCCCATGTCCTAGTTTAAAGGCAGAAGCGGAATATTCTCTACACGCTCTTCTACTCAGGCCTCCAATAGATTGGAGAAGGCCCACCCACGTGTGAGAGGCCACTCTGCTTTACTTTGTGGATTCAAGAGTCGTCACACACACACAGACACACACACACATCCTTGTGGCCCAGGCAAGTTGATATGCACAGTTAACTATGATGGAAAGCATTTTAAAAAGTATCATTTACCATGAGGAAGCGTCATCTTTTTTCTGGGGCTGCCTTGGCCATATCCAGAGGCCTGAGTTTGTTTGCCCCACAACCCCATCAACTCCTAGTACTGGCTGGTTTCTCTAGATTCCTAAGATTTGGCCTATGTGAGCATGCGCCAACTTCCAGGCAACACTCAAGTTGGAGCTAAGACCTGTAGTTTCAAACGCCACACCTTTTCACCCATTCAGGATATTTATGTGCTTACCTTAGCAAACGTTTGCAGAGTAAATACACAAACCAAGAAGAGGTGAGTTTGCCCACTTAGAGGCTCCCAAATGCCAAACCTAAGTCATTTGTAATTTTTGTCTGTGGTTATGAAATTGAAATTGCTGGCAACAAAAAGTGAAGGGATTCTGGTTCTCATGGATCTGCTCTGCTCGCCTGCCAGCTCCCCTGGAACGTCTGCAAGTCCGATCGAAATATGACTTTCAGATGAAAAAATGTAATCATGTTCCAACTATTCTTTCTCTCTGGGTTTCTACTACAGTTAAAAATAAGAGCATACCCTTTTTCATTTTGATGTTAATTGCTTTGCTAGATAAATCTTTATGAGCTATTCTTAATGAGCTACTGATCTCTAAGAAGCTGAATTGTGTTCCTGTGTGTGTGTGTGTGTGTGTGTGTGTGTGTGTGTGTAATGTGCCCATCCTGATTTGTTTTTCTGCTCTACTTTCTTATTTCCCATAGCAATAATTGACCCCCTTCCATATTAAAGACCCCCCCAAAGGTAGGAGAAAGCACACACAGTGATGCCGGAATCATCTTCCATATGATTATCTATGTGTGGCCTCCAAGGAAGTTACTTCTGGAGCCTAGTTAATTCCTGACTTTAATCAGAGCCCAAAAGCCCCTAATCATGCTTCTGAACTTGGTAATGGCAAGCCTTTTTGCAAACATCTGGGAAGGAAGCAGAGTTGGGCTTTTGATGGACAGCAGTAGTTAAGCACAGCAGCCCTTGGACAGCTGCCTCTGGGACATGGTGTGCCTCAGCTTCCGGGAAGACATAACAGGGACAGTTCACAGGAGAAATGGTCATCTGAGGCCAGGACATGGGCTTTGTTTCAAAAGGTCTTTAAAAATCCTTCTGTCAGTAAAGACAGATTCTTCCAGGACCCAGCTCATCCACTGCAGGGAGAAGACCTTAGATTAGGGACTTTTGGACTTGCCCCAGAACTATCATGTGTTAGAAGTAGATATTGTAATTGCCCAAGGGCTGACTCCACAGCATAACAGCACTAGGACCCAATAAGCTACAGCAGTGGGACAGTCCCAAGAGGCTGGCCCTCAAGAGTTAAGATGTTCCCTTGACCACAGTCGGGCCAGCAGGGAGATGGTCTTGACTTTAAATCTTCAAATGCAGGTCAAGTAATTGCTAGTAGTCAGGCAGTCTGCCAGGCATAGTGAGTGGGGGTAGGGGATGAGATTCATGGCTTGGGTGCTTTGAAGGTCAGCCTGATTGAGAACTGCCTCAGAACACACAGTTTCATCATGGAACTGGTCCTGGCAGGAGAGAGGTACCAAGCATCCTGCATCACTTCACCCACAGGCCACTTTTAACACATTGTGATTAGCTGAGCACTAAGGGTGAGACGGTGAATAAGACCAACATAACTGAGTCCAGAAAGCATGCTTACTAGAGTTCCAAATGTGAGAGAACAGAGAGGGAATGAAGGATGTGTGAGTAATAATAACTTTAAGCATAAAGGCAAGAAAGTAATATTTGAAAAAGGTATGGGGTGTAAGCATATCCTTAGGTGCAGTAAATGTGTTTGGGGAGGGAAGGAGGTTAATGTAACTGATAGATTTGAGTATCAGCAAGGAAACAATAATAGAGCTTTCAAAACAAAGGGAAAGCAGGGGATGACATCAGACAGGCTTGGAGGAGGGTATGACCATTTTAGTATGTCAAAGGGGGACTACTAGACAGCCTGGACCAGAGGAAGATCATGTTGGTATCTTGGTGTTCATATGGCTCTGGCTGTTGTATGAAAAACACACCACCAGAGGATAAAGATAAAACTGCAGGGATCTGGTGAATGGATATTCTAGCTAGACTGAGAGTTAGGGTATGGGATTTCCAGAATGATTGGATGTGGGTCATGAAATAAGTAGGCTAGGTGACTCAGTGTTTGTCCTGGGATCCTGAGTGCCTGGAATTGCTATTAGCTAAAGTGAGCACATCCCTGGAAGAAGAAGTAGGAGGAAAGATGAGAAGTTCCCATTATTAGAGCTAGAGTTACACATCTGAGTGTAGATTCCACATGGACTGTTGGTTATTACGAGCAAGGGGCAGGTCAAAGATGGATGGATAAATTTGGAATTTATCAAAATATAGATGATATTTAAAGGCCTAAAACTAAGGAAAGACCACCAGAAGAATGTGTCCTGGTGGCACACACAAAGGCTGAAGGTTCCAGGGAGTGCCAGCATTCAGAATTTGGAAAAGGGGAAGGAATCAGCTGACCCCAGTAGACTGAGGAGGAACAGCCATTAGCTATAGGACAATAAGAGACTTGGGTCCCTTAGGGACCAAGGAGATGAAAACCTTATAGAAAGGATGGTGACTCACATGTGTTTCCTACTGGTGGTTCTGTGGGCTTAGTAAATATGAAAATCAGGACCAGACCTTTTCCTTTAATGTCCTGGACCTCACCACATTCTCCACTGTAACTCCACCTTGCCTCCTCTACCTGTTCATGTGACTTCAGTTCCTCTACTGTACCTCCCCAGTCCTACAGGCTCTTGCTCACTACTCACTCACCCACTCACTCACCCACTCACTCACTCACTCACCCACCCACTCACAACTGATATACATGCTAAGTACCCCCTGGGTATCAGGCTAGAGTGAGTACACAAAGATAAACATTATCCCTCCACCCTTGGGTGCAGTGGTTCTCCTCTTGGCGACCCCTAAATAAATACAGTACCTACCTCATGTGGCGGTGACCCCGCCCCCCCCAGCCATAAAGTTGTTTCATTGCTACTTCATAACTGTGACTGTGCTACTGTTATGAATCATATTGTAAACATCTATTATGCAGGATATCTGATACGTGACCCCCCCCCAAGGGGTCAGGAGCCACAGGTTGAGAACTGCTGGTCTAGGGCAAACAGTATGGTAAATAGAATCTATGGCAGTAGAAATGAAAGGGGATAAGAAGGGAGAGTAAGTAGCACTGGGAACTTAGTAGGTCTAATGGAATGAGGATTATTTGGCGCAGAGGGAAGATGTGATCAAAAACATATGGGTGAGAGTTGCCGGAGGGACCCATCTAGTCCCTCTAGACTCATTCTAGTCCACCAGGGCATCAGCGATGGAGAGACGCAGCAAAGGCAGTGTAGCAGCACTTGTTCCTTCTTAACCCATCAGAAGAACAAGGGCAAACAATAACATTTCTCATCCAAAAGGTGACGTTTTAGATGATGGTCTAAGAATTTCTTATCTGGGGGAAGTAATATGTTCTAGGAAGAGGCGGGGGGGTCCGCATCCTGAACAATTTGAGGAATCCAGAGAACAAAAGACAAGCAGAGCGTGACATCAGAGAGCTTTTGCGGGAGAGGAGGACTATCATTCTGAGTTTGGACCACAGACGGGTCACACTGGTGTCTAAATATTAGTAGTGTTACCCTAGCTGCCTTGAGAAGGCAATTGCTAGGCAACCAGGATGGACAGATGTCCTGAGTCAGGGGCTGGAGATAGATGGGAAACACATCATAGAACCATGAGATGGAGCCAGGGCTCTGAGACACCCCACTGCCACCCCCACCCCCAGAAGCCACACAACCCTTAAGAATGCAGTACACTTGGCGTCTGTCACTACATGCCATTGCCTCATCAGTGCATCCCTGTCTCCTACCCAACCTACAGCTTCAAGATCAAATCTCATTAATGACGCGAAGCATCTTTATTTGGGGGGAACTCTGTGACTAACATCATCTCGCTGTTCAAGAAACAAAGGAGCCCTGTGCCTCCCAGACTCTCCACCTGCACCCAGCCCACTTTAACAAGGCAGCCCTGGAGCCCGAGAGACTGACCATTCTGATCCCATCAGGTCTGAACTCTCTTGGCTTGCTTCCTTCACCCCTGACCTGATCCAGTAAGGGCAGCAGTGAGGAACTGGTGAGCAAAGCACCAGGGAGGGCAACACACAGCACCACCTGACCAGTGGACAGTGCCATTACAACTAGCAAACAGCCAGCCAATCAGATGGGGCTCCTCACTCTGCCTCTGTAAAACCCAGCCTGGGCAGACTGCCTCCTCATTCTCCCTAGAAGACCAGGCCCTGGAGAAAGGCCACCGTGGCAGAGAATAAGAACCTGCCCTGGCTTCTCTCTGTCCTTCAGCAGCCAGGAATACTGGGGCATCGTGGGTAGTGGCTCACAAAGACATCATCAAGTATTTCTGGAGGTTGGAACCCCAGCATTACTAGGGGAAGAGGGGGTGCAGTCTGGCCTGAGGCCAGCCCCCAGCATCCCCAAATCCTGTCGCAGCTCAGAGAAAGAGGTTTTGTGGCAGGCACACAGGCAGGCTGGCTTCCTCCTGAATCTGCCCATAAAAGGATAAAAGTGCTGTTATCTGGTCGGCATTGGGTATGATGGCTGATAATAAATTTTTTAAAAGTGTGGAACTTTACTCCCCGTTTTTTTGTTTTTTGGTTTTTTTTGCAAAAATATGTGCTCATGTGTGTGCGGGTGTGCCTGCTATGGCACAGTTTGCAGTCTGTGTCTGTTAACAGATGGATCCAGCCTCATCTTTTATCCGGTGTTACAGAGGATAAAACTGAAACTGAGTGTCTGGCTGCCTCTTCGATTTAAAGGAGGAGGGAAAAAAAATATAAAAGCTTTTCAAGGGAAGCCCTTATGCTACAAAAGAGTGATCCAAAATCTCATCTGGCTTTGCTTGAACAGCAAAAACACAGCAGAACCATTTCAAAGTGGCTTTTTTTCCCTCCCCCTTCTTGACTTTTCCAAAATATATGATCTCTTGTCAGAAGTAGGCCAAGCTTGAAGGCGATCATGAATTATATATCAAGGGACATCATTACCCAGGAGCCTTGAACAAATGTCCCATGCTTTAAATTTTACAGACTTTTTTCCCCCTACCTAGTAGCAGCAATTTCTGCCTGAGATGGATTCAGAAAGTGTTTTTACAAAATGGGCAATGAGACGTTATGCTAATAAAGGTGATTGTGCGATGGCTGGGAACTCTTTCTTTCTGAAAGAGGGCTTTTATCCACCACACGCTGCCTGCACTCCAGGTACTCAGGCCAGCAGTCCGCACTTGTCTTGCCTTTATTTCCGCAGGAGTCAAAGACATCTAGAGCGAGGGCTGATTGAGAGAGGGAGCTGGAATCAACTGGGTATTCTGGGCCCACCCTTTGTGGCAGAGACTCTGTCATTTTCATTTGAATACCAAATATGCTTCACCTACCTATTTATTCACTAAGATTCAAAAAGGCTTTGTGAGAATCCTCTTTACACCCCCAAACTGGAAGCATTCATGTGGGTAAATAAGAAAGGAGGATTTGGGGATGTTTGCGTTTTGCTTCTTTATTGCTGTGCACTCATCAGAGAGCTACCCCCCCCGCCCCCCAATACAGGTGCAGGCAGTGGTTTCAGGGCACAGTGACTTAGACCAAAGCTTCTTAGCCTGTGGGCCATCTATGGGGTCCCGTGATTGAATGTGGAGATCCTGAACAATTTGGAGACAGTAAAAGATTTATGAAGGTGCAACAACCAAAATTTAAATCAGAATCAGACGTATCATGAATATAGGTGGTCCCATCAGCACTGGCCCACATCACACTGTGAGACTTTGTTGCATTCTCGGTTTTGAGCACACAGCATGGACAGCCATGAAATGCTAAGGGAAGCTTCCTGCAGCATGTCTGCTCAGAGTGGAATTGCAGTGTTTTTGCTCTACATGCAAAGTTTTCTCCTTTTATAGAAACAAGGGTGTAATTATGAAAAACAAAGACCTTTAATATTTTCCTATCATTGTTTCTTAGCATGTACCAAATTATAATATCTTCTGGTTGGATTATTTTTTTAAAAAATAATGTGTGTTTATTTGCTTTTATCTTTAATAAATGATAAAATTGTATAAAGCACTTGTTTTTAGAGTTAATTTTTTATTATTTATTATTAGTAAGTGTTTGATTTGTATAATTATTGAATATACCTTTATAACTGGGGTCCCATGGTGAAAGGGGCTGTGAGTGGCCCTGATATATGTTGTGAGAGCAATAGCTAAATAAGTGGCCTCCTCTGCTCTGGAACTAGAGTCCCTTTCCAGCACATTCTTCTAGGTGGAAAATTACAAGTTTAGATATTCTCTCTCTCTCTCTCTCTCTCTCTCTCTCTCTCTCTGTGTGTGTGTGTGTGTGTGTGTGTGTGTGTGTGTGTGTGTGTGTGTGTGTGTTATTTGGATAGGGGTACATGCAGCTGTTTATACCCATGAATGCACATATGGAGGCCAGAGAACAACATTAGAGTGTATCACCCTCCACCATTTGTTTGTTTGTTTGTTTATAGCCAGGGTCTCTCACTGCTCCTGAAGCTCACCATTCAGCTAGACTGTCTGGCTAAAAAATTCCCAGGATCAGCCAGGGGTGGTGGTGGTGCATGCCTTTAATCCCAGCACTCCTGGAGGCAGAGGCAGGCAGATCTCAGTGAGTTGAAGGCCAGCCTGTTCTATAGAGTGAGTTCCAGGGCAACCAAGGCTGCACAGAAAAACCCTATCTTGAAAAACAAAAACAACACATAAAGTTCCCAGGGGCTGTCTGTCTCAGCCCACCTAATGTTAGAATTACAGATACACACATCCATGCCTGGCTTAAAAAAAAAAAAAAAAAAAAAAAAAAGGATGCTGTGAGGTTTCCTTTTGCTTTCACAGCAAGCACTCTTACCCACTCTCCATCTCTCTAGGCTGTGGTTTCTCACTTTTATATTATTATAACATTGGGGATGTGGAGGGTGTGTGATGTTTCCCCACATTAGAAATGTAGCTGTTGCTAGAGCAGAGGTATAGATATTGACAATGTAGAATATGTGCCAGGCATGGTGGTGCACTCCTTTAATCCCAGCACTGGGGAGGCAGAGGTTGGTGGATTGCTGTGAGTTCGAAGCCAGCCTGGTCTACAAAGTGAGTCCAGGACAGCCAAGGCTACACAGAGAAACCCTGTCTCAAAAAAAACAAAAAAACAAAAAAAACAAAAACAAAAAAAAACACAAACCACCAAAATCCAAATAAACAAAAAAGAATATGTATATAGAGCAAAATACAAACCAGGAGTGCTTGACTCCTCTAGTCTAAAGAAAGGTAAAAGTCTTTCTCAGAATATAGATTCCTTTGGATTTCCTGGGTCCTGTGATCTCCATGCCTGTGCCATATTGTAACCTGGACCTCTCGTACATGCACCACGATCATTTTCCCTTACTTCTGTGAGTTCCATCTTGTATTCATTTCTAAAACTTTAAAATTTTAAATTATGTGTATGGAACAGGGCAGAAGGAGGTACATGCATGTGAGTGCAGCTGCCCCCCGGAGCACAAAGGCGTTGAATCCTCCAGGACCTGGAATTGCAGTGGCTTGGCTCTCAATTGCTGCGCCGCCTTTCCAGCCCACTTCTGTTCATTTTTACTGTTGCCTTTTGCCTGAGCATCTTCCTTACATCCCTCATCAGCTTGGCTAAAGGTTATGCGGCTCAGCTTGGGTACTGGTCCCTCCAAGTATCCTTTCCCAGCCAGAGATGTACCACCGTGCAGGTGGAGGTGGAGTCCTGTGCGTATCACTGTGCTGCCCACCTGCTCTACTTCCCACCATGGCGACAGCCACACTATAGTTAACTGTCACGCCATGTGTTTTCCTTTGATAGCCTTTCAGCTATTATAGAAAGAAGGTGGAGTGGCCATAATTTGTTCTCAGGACCTTCTTACCAGGAATGGAAGAACAGGAAGTTAGTGGGCGTCTGAAGATGGGGGTCAGTGAGATTCATCCTCTGTGCCTCTGTCCAAACGTATCCAAGAGGACTCCATGCACTCATGGGACTCCAGGAAGATCTTGTGTGGCTATACCCAAAACCTAAGATAAGGGTATAGCTAGGACCTTGTTTATCCCCTATGACCCTGATTCTCACTACCATGTCAGCTGACAACCTGAAGGAAGTGACTTCCACAGTCTATGGCTTCTAGTCTACTGCTAAGTTAACACAATCCCTGGTACAGAAGGTGGTCCCACTATGAGAATGAACACCCCCTATCTGATCCAGACACCCTCTGCCATTAACTGGCTATGTGCTCTTTGATATTTACCTATTGGCTCAGGTCTTTGTATCTGCATCAATAAAAGCAAACAGAAAGATGTTATGAGAAGCTACTTTGATAAAGAGACATTATTTTGTAAAGAGCTTTGTTCATAAAAGATGTGCATAGATATTAGCCATCATTAGAGTGAAGAAGTTCTGGGTTGCAAGTGAACAGATCTAGGGACTTATTAATGATGCAACGAAGTGATTCTCACTGAGACCCATTGTCTTAGGTCGGGCTGCTGGATAGAATGCATAGATTTAAGCAACAGAAATGTATTCTTCAAGGTTCTGGAAGCCAAGGAGTCCAAGATCAAGGTGCTGCAGTGTCTGGTGTCTGGTGATGGTCTGCTTCCTAATGTTGAGATGGCTACTTTCTGGGTGCTCATAAGAAAGATGCAGAGCTCAGCCTGTTGGAGTCTCCCAGTCCCCCAGTCTCATCTCCATATACCATGGCACTGGGAACTTACTATTCATCACATGGGTTTGAGAAGGTACTATCATTTAATTCCTAGTACTTATTCTTTTGTTGCTTTAATTAATTAACTTATTTATTTGGTCTTTTGAGACAGGTGTCTCTGTGTAGACTTGGCTATCCTAGACTCACTCTGTAGACCAGGCTGGCCTTGAACTCACAGAGATCCAGCTGCCTCTGCCTCCCGAATGCTGAGAAGAGTTATTTAAGCCTGAGCATTCAAATGAAAGAAATCCATTTGCTATTTGGCCAACATGGGTCTGTATTTTCTCTTGCTGGGATGTGGACTTGAAGGAGGAATGAGAGAACAAGGCATGGGAGGGACCTCATTCAGCCATTTGGACCTGGTGGTTGGAAGCTGCTTTCTCTGAAGCTGTCTTACTTCTCTTCTGTGGCTCCAAATCCTACCTGGACTATGGCCAGCTTGCCCTGAGCCCCAGAGAAAACTTAGGGAGGGAGTGCAGAAAACTTAAAAGCCACTCTCCCTGGCAAGGTGTGGTACTCAGGGTTGAATGCACTCAAGGCTGCATTTGTCTAAAAGTCAGTGAGGAAGGTAGCCAAGGCTGCCAGGCCCGGGGCATTTGCTGCTTCCCCCACCCCCCACCTTGACCAAGTCATAGGCCTCATCCACAGGGAAAAGGGAGGGAAAGGTACTTGTTCAGGTGGCTTCCAGCTCTGGTATTCAGGAAGTGTAATTTATAGCTGAGCCAGCTGTCATTTATAGATGAGGAAAGGCAAAATTATCTTCATTACCCTGCTTGCAGTTCTGGTGCCTGCAAAGTCACTGGGTCCTGCCATGTCTAGAATTAGCTCTGAGCCCTTGGGCTTTTAATTAAAGGGCCGGATGAGTTAAATGGTTTATGGTTGGCCTCGCATCTTCAGGGAAACATGGAGGGAGGTCCTTGTTCTTCCTCTTTGGAAATCAGCTGCCTCTCTGGTGTGAGGGTGTGGCTCGGGAGTTTAGCAGAGACTTCCAGGAAGAGCCTGTGGCTAAGCTTCTCCCTCAGCTCTATAGACACTAGGCCCTGGAGGCTCTCCACAGTAGGTGTGCAGCCTGCTGCTGGTCTTTTCCTTGGGAGAGCCTGAGTTGAGGCAGCCCTGTGGGATTCTCTTGTGGTTCCCTGTGCTCACCACAGCTTGTTAGTGTTCCTTAACTCAACAATGTGTTCCACTTTGGACGGTTTGTGCTAAATGCATTTCAGTCCTTGGTGGTACAGAGAATAAAAGGATTGTCTTTTTAAAAGTGGTATTTTGACTGTGTTGGAAGCAAGGCTGCCTGCTGCATGTCTCTGACAATTGCCTCCCCAGAAGAGTGCTGGGAAACCATATCTTCCCAGCTCCCTCAGCTCCTCTTTGAAAGAGACTTAAATAAAATTGTCCTTCTGACCAAGGCTGAGAGGGTCAGCAGGATAGTGATTATTTATCTAAGCTGGGTCTCTTAGGCTGTAACTTTATGCCATCCTTCCCAACACCTTCTGGAAGAAGACAAGTTTGGTCTTTCACAGGGTGTCACTGTGGGGGATATACGTGTACTGGAGGCATCCGGTGGGAGAGTACGACTTGCTTAGACCCATTTACCTCTCCCACAAATATCTGTGGTGGGCCTAGCACCAAGTTAGGGTGAGAGCTCCATCTCCCACCCATGTACGTCAGAGATGACTCAGTGGTTACATGCACTTGTGGCTCTTTCAGAGGATGCAGGTTCTGTCGCCAGCACCCACCTAGGCTAACAACTTTCTGTAACTCTGGATCCCGGGGATCCAAGGCTCTTTTCTTGCCTCCATAGGCACTTCACACTTGTGGGTCACAGATGTACATTCAGGCAAAACCATCGTACATATAAAATAAATAAATAAATAAAGAGGCAGAAATGAAACAAAAAAGAGGCAGATAATAGCATCTCTTCTCACAAATCCATTCTGCACTGTGGAAGTCAGTGTTTAATTAATTAATTTGGTAGGATAAAGAAAATAGAATTGATTAGAGTATATGTCCATTTCCACAGTGAGAACACTTCTATCATTGCTGCTTTCAAGGTTTTGCATAACTTCACTGAATATGACATTGGGAAGAGAGACAGTTGAGTTTGAGCAGTTATTAGAGCTTCTGAGTGCCGTGAACTTGTGTATGCTGTTCGTACAGCGACCAGCACTCTTCTCACTACTGTGATGCTCTGTGATGTTGCAGGACCTTTGATCCCATGGTGACCCCTGAGATGAAGAACTGTAGAAACCTGTCTCTTGTTTAGTGTGGTTGAGCCCTAACACACACCTTTAATCCAAGAACTTTCTGTTTATTGTAAACAGGTGATTAAGATGTGGTTCAGCTAGCCCTTTAATCCAAGAGCTTTCCCTACACAGGATTTAATAAAGTTAACCCTAGGTCAAGAGGCAGAGCAAGAAACCAGCTGACAGAGATTAAAGAGTAGGAGGGACTTTGAGTTGAGGAGTATTTAAGACAGTGTGTAGAAGTAGAAGGAGCCCTTTATCTCTTTAACTCTTGGGCTTCTCGGCCTTTGGCTTTTGGATCTTGAGCTAGCAAGGCTTTGGCATTGGGTTTTTTTGTTTTTTGTTTTCCTTTTCTTCCTGGGTCCCCCCCCCCTTTTCTTCCTGGGCCGTCAGCTGAGCTAGTGAGCCTTTTGGTCCCTCTCCATCTGACTGTGAGCTAAGTAGGAAGGTCAGCTGGATGCTTTCTCTGCCTCTCTGAGCTAGCAGGTTTTTTACCCCAGCATCTGGCTCCTGAGTCATTATTGGTAAAATAGAAAGATCTGTGAATTTTCCTTTAAAACAATGCTGTGGGGGAAAGCTTTAGCCCATTGTGGATTTTTGGTCACCTCTTCTCATAAGTATGGAATGGCTCGGCTGGTCTCCCTTGCCTGTGAAGTGACTGTTTCTTTCCAGTCCTCGTTTAAAGCCTTTCAGAAGCAGTATGATAGCTCTTGGTGCAGGAGCCTCAGAATATTCACCTCAGGACAGAATCTCCCAGACAGAATCACCTCTGGGTGGGGACTGGAGTACTGTTTCTCAATAGTGACTGTGTTGAGGGTAAGGTGCCTGAGAGGGATATGTGGGATCTGTAACAAGAAAGATAGTATTTTGTAAAGTGAACTCAGAAGCCTCTTGCCCCCTTGTTCCTTGGTGGAATGGTTGGTTGTCATAGAAATGTAAGCTTTTCACCTGGGCCATGGCTCAGTGCCAAGCGCTGCTAGGCAGCTCTGTGCATTGTTCCTGGAAGAGTGAGAAGGGTCACAGTTGATGTCATGTCATTGAGTAACTCTGAGAGTAGCCTGTGGCTGGAATATGGATAGCTCCAGGAAAGAGCTAAGTGCCCTAAGTTTACAGTGGGATTTTATCCTGAAGGTGATGGGAGGTCCTTGAAAGATGTCTAAGTAACAAAGACATGTTATCAAAAAATATATATATGTGTGCTTTACAAATTCCCTTCTCCATGCAGAAGTCAGCATCACAGCCTGAGAGGGAGGAAACTGGCCACGAATTTTGAGGAACAGTCCAGTTAAAAATTGATGAAGCAGTCATGAACACTAAATGGCAAGAGGTCAGAAAGGTAGAGATCCCTGTGAGCTACAATAACAGTGGGAATCTGAAAAGACTTCCTGGAGGAAGTGACTGCTGCTGGCTCTCAAGGATGACGTAAAAGGCAGAGGGACATCTAGCCTGAGAGAACTTGAAGCCGTATAGTGACCACCTTTGAGTTGGGCTGACTTCGTATGAGTCTCAGCAAGTATGAGCTCATGTATGGAGGCATGTGAGCAGTTGTTTTCAGAAAATGGAATTTGCTAGAAAATGATGGGTCTGGAAAAATGGCAAGAATGGTGTGAATGTGTGTCCGGTTCTTGTCACTACTTTTTTACTTCTCCCCTCTTCTCTCTTTACTTCCTCCTTTGTCTTTTTTTTTTTTTTTTTTTTTTTTTTTTTTTTTTCCTCCTCGACAAAGTGTGAGGTGCCAAGGGTCTTGATATGAAGGCACCTTGTTCCTTGTTTCTCAGGGATGGAACAATCTTTTGGTTTCTGAGGGTGAATGAAGTGCTGGATGCTGATCATGTGACTCCCTCCAGATTTTTCTTTTCCCCACAGCAGGAAGCCCAGGGCCCAGAGCAGCTCTGCCTTTGTCTAGAGCCCAGAGCCAGTGTTTTTCGGGCTAAAGGTAGCCTTGTCAGTTCTACTGATAAGCTAGTTTCCAGCTGTCATAGATTGGTCAGTCCTCTGTCAGTCTCTTACCAAGAATGATGTAAGGGTCCTATTTCCCTGGTGCCTCCTTTTGGGCAAGACCACACTGCCTCAACCTGTTTGGATTACAATATGGACCTATGCTATATGAGAAATCTACACAAAGCACCTGACATAGCTTCCAAGTGTGTGGACGGAGGCCAGGGCCTTGGTAGGTCCAGCCTGGCTTAATTCAAGTGTTATTTGCTATGTGAAACCCATGTGGCTTTGAGTTCCTGGGTGCTGAAAGACTGCAAGATAGACTGGAGCTTGCAGCCCACTGGGGTAGCTAGAACTTTAATAACCAATGCCTGTCACCACAAAGCTTTCCGCTTGTGCTCAATATCACACAAGCGTGTGCCCTTTTCTGACTTCCATACTTTACGGAAGTGGCACTGCCTTCAAACCCCTAAAATCTTTTACCAGATGGCCCAAGGTAGCTTTGCCTCAATAAATTAGGCCAACCCTGTTTGCTCAAGTTCAAATGGTCACTTTAAATGCCAGATAGCCCTAATAACTCTGGAACGGAGCTAGGAGTTCTATCATAAAAGAAAGACCAACAAGGTTCAAAGAATACATTTGTATGGAGCTGTTTGACCAGAACCCTGTCCTCACTGTACTGTGTATAGATAGTGGCTGCCCACTCTGCTACCTTTAAGTCCTCCTCTGGAGCCACTGAATGCTCACTGTCCTTGGTGACGTTGCATTTAGTGAATTAAGACATCCACACTCCTCTTTGATACAGACCTCTTGACTAGTCACAGTAAAGAGGAGTGGGATGCTGGCCGACCATGTTCATCCCATGGTGGACGTAAAGAATAAACACAGGTGGCTGTGATTTTTGGAAAACAAAATTTCTCTGATTGTCAAAGTTGCCCAGAGAGGCCTGCAACTATGCCATCGCTATATGAACAGCATTATTCAGCCAAGATTTCATTGAAATATAAGAAAGTAAGGACTGACTAGGGACTTCCCAGCCAAGGCCAAGTTCAAGGACAGACCCAAGGTTCCAGTGCTATAATGAAATCAACACTGTGACTTGCGTATCCCGGAGATGGTCAGGCACAGATTTTATGCTAGCCTGTTTCTGTCTGTCTTACTGCTTAGCTTCCCTGCAGAGACCACATAGGATGTCAACTGTTATCATCTCTGACTTCCTTAAGTTGTACCTCTTACCACTTCCCAAAGGTGACATACCTGGAGTTGCTTCTCTAAAGAGAGAAGAGGGTGCCTGGCATTTAATTGTCTTTGTACTCCAAGTGGTCAGAGGAGGAAGCCAGCTGCAGGCCATGTGCCTGCCTTCCCATGAAGTACTTCCCCAGGCCTAGCAGGGAGCTGGGCAGTAACCCTTGGCTTTCAAATACCCTTCTACCCTGACCAGAACAGAACCCAGTAGGAATAACCCTCCCTGTCTTTCGGAAGGCCTCCAAAGCACTTTGCCCTGCATTTGAGGGAGACAATGCATGCATACACAACTTCTGGGTTTTGGCCCCAGTAACTGTAATCCCATTGACATGAGCAGAAAGATCTGAGAGTTGGATATGGCACTGTTTGTTCTTTTTTTGTGTTTTGACTTTTGGATATATTGATCTTGCTACCTTCTCTTAGCCCTCCCTCTACTGGTGAACTCCTTTTTCTCTTCTTTTCCAATTAGTCTTTCTCCTCTTTCCTTGCATGGGTGTGTGTGTGTGTGTGTGTGTGTGTGTGTGTGTGTGTGTGTGTGTTTTCAAGGAAGCCTTGTACAGGATTGGACTCATCGCTTGCTCTACCGTTCACTTTCTTTAAGCCCCAGGAAACATTGCGGCTGTAAAAAGTGTAGGGTTCTGTTTGTTTGGCCCAGTGAAATTCATGGTACCTGGCAAGAAAAATTTTATGCCAGATTGGGGAAATATGTGTATAGAAGTTCATGTGATACGCAGATATGACTTGCTTAGCAAATGTTAGTTACTTGCTGTGCATCTTTCGATTCGTTTTCTGCGTAGTAGAGCAGCTGTTCAAATACACAGAGCAGTCAAAAAAAATCCCTTTAAAAATTGGTGCTCAAGGGAAGAGTTCATATCTTTTACTAGTTTTCTGAGGGGGGGGGGTGGAGAACTGTTGCCACTAAGAGGTAAGGGCCACCTACTGCTGAATCCCAGTGAAGTCTTTCATAACAATATTTTTCTAATGAGAAGCATGGATACCATCCCAGCCACATGCCAGAGATGGACTGTTTTACCAATTTAGTCCCCTCATGGTGAAACCATAAAAACTACACAAACAGCAGCCAGTGGAAAGTATCACCTCTCTCCCTCTTCCTCCCTCTCTCCTTCCCCCCTCTGTGAAATCTGTTTTTAAAAGGGAGGGGATCTGGAACATATCTCAGTATTCAAAATGCTTGCTGTGCAAGTGTGAGGGCCTGTGTTCAGAGCTTCAGTACCCATGTACGTGCTGCACAAGCATGGTGACCCACTTAATCCCAGAACTCAGGAGGCAGAGACAGGGGCTCCCTGGGCGAGCTGACTAGATAGACATGACAAAGAGGTGAGCAGGGAGGTCAGTGACAAACTACTGAAGAAGACACCTGATGTCAACCTCTGGCCTCTGCACACATGTGTACCCACACATTTGTGCATACAAGTATATGTGAACAGGCATACACACACACACACACACACACACACACACACACACACACACACACACACACACACGTACAGTCAAAGCCTTCTCAGTCAGGGCCAGCAGCCACTCTTCAGTCAGCCTGACTGTGAGGCTGCATTTTAAAGTCCCAGTTGCTAGAGTCAGAATCCAGTCTGGCTCCTATTCCCAAACTGTTGATCCTCAAAGATGCTGTTGCTGTTGTCTTCAAGCCTTGGTTTCCCCAGCCGCAGAGTGAATGAATTGGACACGTTTATCTCAAGGATGTCTTATAGCATCAGTTGTTCCTGATCCTGTGATTTTTCTCTGCTTGGCTTAAAAATTGCATTGTGATGGGAGAAGGCCTGGAAACTGTCTGTCTTAGTAACATGGCTTTGATTCCCTTTCTGCAGAGTACCACTCCCATACGGACAGAGACCCTCAGGGACTGGTCTTGATTTGGGGAAGCTCCTTCCTGTGGCCTCATAGCTGCTCCGCTGGTCTGTCCCTTCAGCCTGGATTGGTGACACGCGACCACTGGAGATATTTCCAGGTAATGAACCCTGAGTTTGAGGATGGCCGAGGGCGATAGCTAGCATATGGGTAGGAAGTGTGTAATGTGCACGTTTGGAGGTCACCGGGAAGTACAAAGCTAGGCTTGTCATCATTGATTAGAAGCTGTGGCTCCTAACACTGTGTCTAAAGAAAAACAAGATGAAAAAGGACATGATTAAAAATTGACCTGAATTCCAAGGAAGCTGTGGCTAGGAAGTGGTCTAAGGCCTCTGGGCTGTTTTAGCTGCAGTCTTGACGGTGTCTGGACAGCTTTAGGTGTCTGGGATATTTAGGCATGGAACAGCAGTTAGCATGACATGTAGGCAGGAGTAGAACAGAGCTGGAGTTTCATTCATTTAAGATGGAGCACAGCTGAAGCCCTCTCCACCTTTGTTACCTCAGCAAATGTAAACCAGCAGAAGTCATTTGGTAGGCAGCTTCCTGGGGTGGGATTTCAGTGTCCTGCTGGAGGCCTGATTTGCATCCCATTTGCAACATTTTCAGGGAGAAATTTGGTTTATAGAGTTGTCATCCAAGGGCACTTAAAATACACAGGCTATAGTGTGCCTTTCTCATCGCCCCTTTCCTGACTACCTATTTGTTTCTCTCATAACCCTCTCCCTTACCTAGTCCCAATAATATTGGAGAGTGTTCATCTTCCTATGAATAAATAGCACATGACTACATCTATTTGAATTTCTTGACTGAATTTGCATATGACATGGGGCTGACAAGCCTCACTATTTGACTAAAGATCAGCTTCCTGGACTTGAACTTATTAGCACATCTTCCTTAGGCAGACCTGGGACACCCACCACAGCATGACAAGATTAGAAAGGATGAAGGCAGCATTCTCACCCTGAGATGACTGCCCATTTCACTCTCTCATCAGTCACTGGGGTTTCCTGCTTCTACCTCCTATGCTGAATGAAGCTCTTTTTCACAGAGATGATCTTCAGTTTCCTTGAAAGCTAAAACCAGAAGGAGTTCAAGAGCTTAAGACCGAGGACAGAGCCAAGTCAGGTGATCACTGAGGCACCCAGAATCTTAGGCTCCACCCTTGTTTCTTGTGTGTTCTTTGGTGAATAGCCCAGCGTTGGGCTCCCTGAGCTGTGGTACCATCCAGAGGAAGGAGAAAAGCTCGGTGAATTAGAATGACCCTAGCGTGTGCTTGGCTGTGTGCTGACTCAGGGGCTCTGCTTACATCCTTCTAAGCTGCTGAGCCTGTGTCTCTGCTTGTAGCACAGGGATGGTGCTTATGTCCAGAGCCTGAAGGACATAATTTGTTGGTATAGTTTCTTCCTTCCAGTGAACCACAGCAAAGGTTAGATCCTTTCCCCACCCAACTTTTGTAGCGATACTTAATCATAGCTCTAGCCCCATAATGGATTCTGTGAGCTGCGTGCCTATAATCTGTGGGCAGACATTGTCCCCAACACCAGTCAATCCCCAGCAGTTAAAGGAGGAAGAGAGGCTGTCATCAGGTCTTACATTCCAAGTCTTCTCCTTGGCTTGGGCCAGGCCACCCTCGTTAGCCTAGGTATTTGGAAAGCTTTCTTTCCTTTCTTTCTTTTTCTTTTTTAAAAAAAGGTTTATTTATTTATTTATTTATTTATTTATTTATTTATTTATTATTTATACAGTATCCATCCTGTACATAAGCAAGCCAAAAATGGATACCAGATCTCATTACAGATGGTTATGAGCCACCATGTGGTTGCTGGGAACTGAACTCAGGATATTTGGAAGAACAACCAGTCCTCTTAAACCTCTGAGCTATCTCTCCAGCCCCTTGGAAAGTCTCCTGTGTGCACTGCCATAGGCAACGTCAAGACCCAGCCCTCTCCTAAACCCCCTGCGCATATCTCTTGTTCCCTGAACTACCAGTTATAAATGTTCTCCTTTTCAGGAGTTTCTTGCCTTTTCAGATCAGCTCATGCCTGTGGTCCAGAGGTAGGGCCATGTGATTTGGGGCAGGTGTTCTGATCTGGAACTCAGCCAGAAACTTCAGTTCCAACTATTATCTCCTCCAGATGACTTTCCTTGGCTGTTAGCTGTTAAGGGTATTTGAGACACACACACACACACACACACACACACACACACACACACACACACACACACACACCCGGCCATCCATTCATTCAGCAAATATTTGTAGAGCATGCGGTATGTGGCATGTGGCAGGTGTTTCTTAGTGCTAAGGGTAGCAGTGCAGAACGAAACAAAGTTCCTATTTGCAGGGAGCTGGCATCTGTGAAAGGCCAGGGATCAGGAGCAATTAGCATGTGCGCAAGTATTATAGAGGATGCCTTCAGCACAATAGGAGAAGTACAGCAAAGGAAAATAGCTAAATAAAGCTGAGCCAGAGGGCCAGACTGTCCCTGAACAGGTATTGCTGCGACCACAAAGGTTGGGCAGGAGACTTCTGACAAGGAGTTCTCTCAGTAGGAAGAGAATGAGGGACAATGAGGTGAGAAGGAATTGCTGAGAGAAAAGCTCCAGGGGAATCCTGCATGGCCCCCACGGAGCTAAAAGTAGCTGGTGGGGGTTGGAGCAGAGGACTGCAGGCAGAGTGGAAGGAGGTGAAGGCAGGAAAGTGTGGGCAGGTGGTGAGGATCCTTGAAGGCCACTGTCAGCTCTTCAGTGTTTATATGTCCTGATTCCTTTACCATTCCTCTCTTTTCCCCAGTCCATCTCAAAGCCTCATCCCTAAATAGACACGAAGATAAGCGCTCTTACCCAATGGAGGATTAGTCATCCATTCAAAAAGCCTTTTCTGGACTCTGGCTCCTAAGACTGGAGATGAATGGCTCTTTGGCTCTGGCCTTTAGGAGTCTCCCTGGTGCTTGTTCAAGCTTTGTGGAAAAGTTCATCAGTAGGTTAGGTCCAAGTGACTAGTTGTCCAAATTTGATCAGAGTACAACCAATTTGCTAGAGTGAGATTCTCTCCCCGCCCCTCCCCACTCCGCCCAGATGCACCCAAAGGTCATTTCTACCAATGCTTCTGGAGCTCATTTACACAGCAGGCTTCTCTGGGACTTGCCTTCAGGCTAAGGGGAGATGAGTTCACTCCATAAGTGTTTGGATCTTCTCGGTCAGCACACATATCAATCCTCAGCAGAACTGCTGATGAGAGTGTGCGCCTAGGCTGCGCTTTGTTTGTCAGGCCGTGTAGAGGGCAATGCATAGTTATCAGCAGTGAGGCCAAAAAGCTGTCAGGGAACCCAGGAGAGGCCGCTGACTCAGACCCAGTGTAACCAAAGGCCAGAGTGGAGAAGCTCCCTGGGGGTGTTTTTCCTCTCAGACCTAGCCAGGAAGTCTACAGGTAAAATGCTAGGAAGCCGAGCAACTCCATGGCGAGGCATGACAAGTCTCTAGGACACAGAGCAGCAGGAGCAATGGCCGTGGCTGCAGATGTGGACTTGGCTTTCCCAGTGGCTGCTGCCGGAATCTGAGAACCCTCTACGGAAGCCAAGCTGTGAGTGTAGGACCTCGTAGGCCAGGCCAGGTGGGTTGAACTTAACTGAGGACTTGTGCAGTGATCTTGAAAGGTTTTAAGGAAAGATGGAATGCCAGGGCTGGGGAGGTATGGTCATGGGAGTGCAAGGACCCGAGTGTGAGATCCGGAACCCATGGGAAACAGATCCAGGTGTGTGTGTGTGTGTGTGTGTGTGTGTGTGTGTGTGTGTGGTGGGTCACACTTAAAATCCCACCACTGCTGGATCAGAGACAGATGGTCCATAGGGCTGGCTGGCCAGGGAGCCTAGCCTGCTTGGTAAGTTCCAAGCCAGGGGTAAATCCTGTCTCAGGAAGGTAAAAATAGAAAACTACCTGGTCAGTTCTTGAGGAATGGAACCCTCTATTACACACACACACACACACACACACACACACACACACACTTTTATATTTAACGATTAAGGCACTAAGATATAAGGTAATACAGTATAATAAGGTACCAGGCAGCAGATATTATGCTGTAGAGGAGTTTATTAAATGAGCATGGGGGAGAAGAAAAGGGAAGAGAGGTATCCTAGAGAGAGGAAAGAAGAGGGAGAGAGGGAGAAAGTAAGAGGGTAGAGCAGGTAGAGGGGGTAGAGAAAGCGAGAGAGCCACATGGAGGTGTGTCCTTTTATATGGCCCTGGACAGGGCCATGCCCCCATGGCAGGTAAACAATGACATCACAAGTAGGCGGACTGAAGCAGAATCATAACACACACACACACACACACACACACGCAAAATATATGTGTATATAAATATACATGAGCATACACAAACACATAGTCACACAAAAACAAATATATGTAAACCCAAATACACATGCACATACCACACACACTCATAGACACACACACACACACACACACACACACACACACAGGCACATATGCCCAAACACACCACAATTATATGTGCACCCAAATATACATGAACACACACATACAAACACATACTCACACACACACATGCATGCATACACACACATAGGCACACATGCACATACACATAGAGGCACACACATAAATATATGTACCCAAGTACATATCAACATACACAGACACACACACAGAGTCCCACACACTGGATGGCCTCATAGGATTGGGGGTTTCAGAAAAGAAAGGGCGTGATTTCCTTTGCCCCCTTTCTCCCCTCACCCACCCCAGTTCCTTTGAATGCTGGCTTTACTCCTCTTCTTGTTCCTAGAAGACCCAGTTTTCTTGGGTCTAAAGGAGATCTCACATGTGAGCTCTACAGAGGGTTCATGGGGTGGATGGATACAAAGGCCTCTCCCACCACCCAATGAGTGGGGAGCTCTGCAGTAGGCCCTCCCACCACCCAGTGAGTGGGGAGCACCCTGCTAGGCCCTCCCACCACCCAGTGAGTGGGGAGCACCCTGCTAGGCCCTTCCACCACCCAGTGAGTGGGGAGCACCATGCTAGGCCCTCCCACCACCCAGTGAGTGGGGAGCACCCTGCTAGGCCCTCCCACCACTCAGTGAGTGGGGAGCACCATGCTAGGCCCTCCCACCACCCAGTGAGTGGGGAGCATCATGCTAGGCCCTCCCACCACCCAGTGAGTGGGGAGCACCCTGCTAGGCCCTCCCACCACCCAGTGAGTGGGGAGCACTGCGGCAGGGTTCTGGTGCACCGGTTGCTGTGAGAGATGGGTGGATCTGACATCCTCCTTCTTACAGGCAGACTGCCTTTATACTGTTCTTATAGAGGAAGAGACTATAGACTTTGGGTCCTTTACATTTTCCTTCAGTTGGAAAACAAATGCACAATTTCCATCTCTTAACCCTTTACCCACTAACACTAACATAGAAGTTTCCCTTTAGAAGACAGACATTTGTAAAAACAATCAAACAACAACAACAACAAAGAACATTATGTTTTTACCTTCAGCCATGCACTGAGCTCAGCCTGTGAATACCCAGAACTGGACACAATCAAGGAGTTTAGGGTTAATTGACAGCCACAATGGAGCCAATAGTCAGAGGAGCAGTGTGGAGGAAGTGATGCGGAGGGGATGAGAAACATGCTGTCTCCCCACAGATATACCAGAGGTCTCAGGAAGGTCCATGTGAGCTGGGCACTGAAGAATGAGTAGGAGTTAGGAGCTGGAAAAGAAGGGCTCCTGGTACAGAGACACCATCTATAAATAGGGAGCAGCACACAAGTCTCCGCATTAGGAGTGGGGAGAACAGCAAAAGGACTTGTCATGCACACATCATGCCTCCACTTGCGTTTTACAAATCCATTAGGAGCTACCTCCTCAGCCTCCCACCAGTTCCCAGCGCTGACGAACCAGTAGCAGACTGACAGATTTGCCGTGCTCTCCTCTCTGACCCCATGGAAGAGTCTGTGAGCATAATGAGATAAGAGGCACCAAGGAAAGAAGGAGAAAGAGGATGGGGGGGGGGGCAAGCAGAGGAGTAAGAGAAGGGGGGGGGAGGAGAGTCTCTGTCTTGCAAGTTGTACTGCGATTCCCTAGTGGTAAAATGCAGCTTCCTAAAGATGGGAATCTGTTCTTGCTTTGGGAGTATACAAACCAACCCTTCCCTCTTTTTCTAGGAGAGAGACAGACAGAGAGCTGGGGGTGGGTTAGATGTCTAAATACGTGTGTGTGTGTGTGTGTGTGTGTGAGAGAGAGAGAGGGAGAGGGAGAGAGAAGGGGGTTGTGCATGTACATTCCACATGCATATGCGTATATGAATATATATGTATGTGTTTATACACATTGTATTAGATTTATTCTGGAACCTAGTACAGAGCCTGGTTAAATTGACTTTCTACTGCCTTTGCTGGCTGGAAGATGAATAGGTGGCTGAGAGTTAACCTTGCCAGCTACATACCTCTTTAGATAGGCCATAGTTAATGCACTGTGTGCTATTTTTAAACCAAGAGAGGGCACTAAGATGCCCCCCCCCCTGAAAAAAAACCTGAAGCTCAGAGTGGTGACATGGCTCACCCAAGGAAGTCAACATCCAAACTCTAGAATCACACACACCCCCCCCAACACACACACACACACTGCATGCCATCTTTTCTATAAATCATAGCAGTTTCTGGTCAAGTGAGGTCTTTTTGTGTCCTTGGACAAGTCTCACTTAACGAAATGCAGAACTGGATAGAGCCATGGCAGACAGAGACTCTGGAAACTCATGCAGCATCTTGCCCTGCAGGTGTCTGCCCACGTGTTTCCAGGAACAGGAAATCCTCTGTCTCACGGCAAGGCCTTATGAGGAGGCTGGGTCTAGCTTCAGATGCCATGGAACCCTCCAGCCCTCATGGCCATAAACAGCTCAACAGTGGGATTCTGAGGGCTGTGTGCATTGCTGCTCTGATGGTGTTTCCTGGGAAATCCCTTTCCTCTCTGCACCCAGGGCTTACCTGCCTTTTGCTTCTTGGTATCTCAGTTGTCCTGGCGCGTTGAGGTTAGAGGTGGATCCACGCCATTATGGATTCTCTTTGCTCAAGAAAAGACTTCAGTCCAAACTTTCTACCACCCACTTCACCATGGGAAGAGTGTCTTTCTTTGACAAAAGGCTTTGAGAAGCGAGAAAGGAGTGGCAGGGAGAAAGGAGGGGCCAGCTGCTAAGGGTTCTTTTTTACCCTATGGTGCTGCCTCCTTCTGGTGCTTCTTAGTATTGCAGGACACCAGTAGAGAAACTGGGGTGGCAGGGTCGGGGGTGGAGGGGATACTGCCAGGAGCCCAGTTCAGCTGCAGTCCCTATTCAGCCCCTGGACACATCGAGGCTCTACATTTGTTTCTCCTCCTCTGGATTGGGAACTAGTAGAGGCAGATTAGGGTTGTGTGGCTAAGCCTCTCTGTTTGGTCACTGAAGATGCCAACCCTCTGGCCTTGGGATGGAGATGTTAACTTACTTGGAATGTAGGAAAATATTCTGGGGTTGAGAGTGTCTGATAGCTGGCAGAGATGCCATATACAGTGGCTACCCCTTTATTTCAACTAAGGACTCTTGCTTGGCTACCACTGCCTCTCACCGGAACCTCTTGTGAGCATTCCAGTTCACTGAAGCAAAGGATCGGCAGTCTACCACGTGTCTGTCTACAGTTGTAGTCACATGGGGTACAGGCGGCCTGGAAATTTGATCATGTTAGCAGAGTCATTTGCACTTGCTTCCTGGAGTACCCATGTGACAAACAGTGGCCATATTAGGGGATGGATGGCCTCTGGCCTCTCGGATTTCCTTCTAGAAACAGGCTTCTGCGCAGAGGAGCTTTTTGTTTTGTTTTGTTTTGCTTTGCTTTGTTTTTTTCAAGACAGGGTTTCTTTATGTAGCTGTGCTGGACTCACTTTGTAGATCAGGCTGGCCTGGAACTCACAGTGATCCTCTTGCCTCTGCCTCCCAAGTGCTGGGATTAGAGGCGTGCCGTTCAGCTTTTGAATGCCTGCTCACTCAGCAGCTCCCAGCAACAGAATATTGGATCCCTAGGCAGTGAATGCACAGAGATGAAGCCAGCCACAGCGACTGTGAGCATGCCTTGTCAGCTGTCTGTAGGCTGTGACATCCAACCAAGGGAGAGTGGTAGGCCATCAGAGGCAGGAGCATTCTTGAACAAGGAAGTGCTCAGAAGAGGGGCAGAGGTTACAGAAGGTCAGGACAAATCAGTAGGCTGTAGGAGTGCTGGCTGGAGGGGTGGCCTAAGGGTGACTCAGGCCTAGGACTAGAAAGGAAAACTATTCTGTTTAGATTTTTTTTTTTTCAGTCAGTGGGGCTGTCACTTCTATCTGAAGCCCTGGCTGTAAGTCTGTAAATCCTTCTTCACTGGAGGACGAGGATGTAGCAAGTGAAAGTGTCAGGGGAGGGGGGATGGGAGGAGGGGCGGAGAGGGGGGTGGGGGTTGTCTCAGCAGGAGGGACTTAGCAGGCAGCACTCTGTTCCAGGACTGGCCCAGCACATGCCCCTTCTCTGTGCAGCCTGGGCCCGGCTGGCCTGGTCCCCTTGAAGGGCTCAACAAAGACCTGCCTGTTCCTTTCATGACATCAGATCTTACCCTCAGGATTTCTCTGTCCTACTGGGGCAAGATCTCACACAGTGATAATAGAAGGAAAGGGAAGAGATGAATCAAGAGAAGACTGTCGCAGACGTCACCATGCCAACGTGCTGGGCCTGGGGGTGGGGGAAGATGATGCCTAGGAAGGGCATTTTACCAGCTCATACCCGGGCCAGGTTCCAGGGGCTGGGCCATGGGTCTCTGTTCAGCTTGTCCCCAGCTGCCTGCTCAGTGCGTATGAAATGCTAGAGTTGGATGAAATGATTTCTTCATGAAATGCACTGATTCTTTTCTGCCTTCTTAATCTTTTTAAAGTATTCCACTGAACAAACTGACTTTTTTTCTTTTGCTTTTTTCCCCCCTGAGGGCACAGGGTCAAACTTAGTAGTCCTGGCTGGCCTCAAACTTGATTGTTTTTGCATCTGCTTTCTAAGCGATGGGATGACAGGCATGTGTCACCAGGCCGGGCTGGATTAACTCTTATAGCAAAAATGTATACTTTTATGGAAATCCCATAGATTTCCTACACCTGCAGTATAGAGGGCTGCGGGTGCCCCTTATATCTGGTGGTATGCATGCGCGTGTGCGTGCGTGTGAATGTAGACAGCACAGTCTGCAGTGGTGATAATTTAAAGTGTGCCAACGTTAGCCATGCATTCTCAGGCTCGAGGAATGAAATAGTGTATTTGGAAAGGCAGCCCAAGGCCCGGCCCATAGTGCCCACCCACAGATCCTATCCCCATGTACATTTTCATCAGCGCAAAGCAAGAATCAACGAGCCTACTTATTAGACAAAATGCAAATTAAGCCAGCATGAGGGCATCTCCTCATCAGTCTAGGGAGTCGGGGGTAAGAGGAGAATTGGATGGTGGAATTCCAAGTCCTTTTAGTGGAGTGCAGTGGTCCCCGACCTTGAAGCACCTGGGCACCGTCTAAACAGAGGCAGGGCTTGCAGTTCCGCATATGTGATGAATCTGTGAGTGGACACCAAGGGTGCTATATTAGGTTGCTAACATCAAGGGTGCAGGAAACTCTGAGGAAAAGACTTTATATATCACAACTAGAAATAAATTACAGCAAAGTCCTTCCTGGAATTACTTATGGGCAGGAAAAGCTTACTGTGACCATGAGGACTTGAGCTTGGGAAACTCAGAACCCCACGTGGAAATTCTGGGTGTGGTGGTATAAGCTTAGAATCCAAGGGCAAGGAAGGCAGAAACAGGGCTCTTCAGCCAACCACTCTAGCCTATTGGTGGACTTGAATGGCATTCTTAGAGATGACACCTAATGGCGTCCTCTAGCCTACACACACACACACACACACACACACACACACACACACACACGTATGCATAGTAATTTTTTTTAAATCTGCTTTTCAGAGGGACTTGAGGAATTAGAAAGGGCCAGAAAAGAGCTCTGCATCCAACCCACTTTCAAGTAAAGATGGCTAGGAAGAGAAATGTGGCCCTTGGCTGTGGCTCTGGGTGGTAAGGGGCAGATATCCTGGGTCTCCATTGTCCCCTCAGTTAGTTTCCACCCTCCAGTGAGAACTAAGTGGCCTGAGGTTGTAACATACTGTGATAGTTTGCATGAGGATGGGCCCCAGAGGCCCATATACTTGACTGCTTGGTCCCAGACGGTGGAACTGTTTGTGAAGGATTAGGAGGCGTGGCCTTGTTGGAGGTTGGAGGCAGTGTGTCACTGGGAGTGGGCTTTGGGGTGTCAAAAATCCATGCCATTCCCTGTTGTGGAATATTTATTAGACACTAGAGGGCTTCTCTGCTGTAGCTACTTCCCAAATAATCGAGGCAGAGACATTTTAGGTTTATAATAAGCTTTAAAGTACAATAACTGGGCAGATATCAAGCCTCTAATCTATTTTGCTATTTCCCAGCTACACACGCCCAAGTTATTTGCCATAATTGTTCCTGCCTGAGCTGCCCTGTTCCATCAGACCAGCCCTCATGGCTGCTCATGTCATGGTCATTACTGGCCTGTGGTGACTTCCTTCTCTCAGGCTTTCTCTCCTGTTTCCCTCGCCCATTGTAGTCCTCTTCTGAGACTTCAAGCCCAGGAACCTAAGCTCCGCCTACCTCTCTTTTGCCCAGTTACAGGCTTCTAGCAAGGTTTATGCAACAAAAGCCAGTTTTTAACATCTGAATACATAGCACCAGACCAACCCCCAACAATTCCCAATGAACTCTCTCTGCCTCATGTTTGTGGGTCAAAATAAACCCTAAGCTACTGCCTTGGTGGCATGCTAGCCTGCTTGACGCCGTATTCCCTTCCATGATGGTCATGGACTCTAAGTGTCTAAGACTGTAAGCCAGTTAAACCCTTTTGTTTATAAATTGCCTTGGTCATGGTGTTTGAGCACAGCAATAGGAAAATAACTAAGGCACAAAACCCTGAAAACCATTTTTTTCTGCTCACACCTGCAGTCAATCTTGGCAGAGAAGTGCAGTTAATCTGAGGCCAGTTTAGGCTTATAAGTGTGACCTTGTCTGAAAATGATCAAAAGGAAGGGGGAGAGAGAGAGAGAGGAGGGGAGAGGGGTGGGGGAGAGAGAGAGAGAGAGAGGGAGTGAGGGGAAGAGGAGAGAGAGAGGAGAGAAGAGAGAGGGAGAGAAGGAGAGAGGGAGAGAGAGAGAGAGAGAAAGAGAGAGAGAGTGAGAGAGAGAGAGAGAGAGGAAACCCCTTTTGCTAAAAAGCGTTGACTCCTCACTTGGGCCCACAGGAAACTGTATGGTACCCAAGGTATGACACACACCACACCCTCCCCCCGCCCCAGATGAGAGCTACTATGTATGATGGAGAGGCTATGCTATGGAGGAGACTCTCTTATGGGAACCTGATTGGTCGGTCCTGTTTTATGATAACAGTGATCAAGATTATGTAGGTCCTTGACCTCCTTACAGGACAGAAGCTGAAGTCCTAGTGGGTTGGATGGCACCTTGGCCAGGACTGCTTGGCTGTCTTGCTACTACCCCAGTTATTTCTCTATTTAGACCCGAAGCTCCTGTCTCCTGAAGAAGAGTCAGAATCACTGGCAGAGTGTTGCTTGTGGGTCTGCTGGAGACAGAACCTTTGCCCAAGAACTCTGGGTCCCAGGACCCTTCACTCAGCTGGACTCTCAGTTAGGAGGCACCCAGGACCAGCTCCATACAAGGCACTGTCTTCCAGTGGACCTACAAAGTAGCCCAGATAGCATCCCAGGCCCTCAGAGAGTGGCAGGCAAACCAGCCAGACTGCCTGAGTGCTCAGTATGGCCAGCAGACACCACCCACCCCGGGAAGTCTAGTGGCTGCAGAGTCTGCGCGGGTGATGGAGTGTGGCCAAAGAGTCCTCAATAGCTGGGCTGGGCCTAAACAGATATCCGGAGATAAACTTTAAGGGTTTGTTTGTTGGGTTCCGCCATGGTCTTGGGTCATTCATCTAAACAGGGGAGTTCCCGGGAACTGTGTTGCTTCTCTTGTGTATTTCAAAGCTTCCTCCAGAGGCGTCTTTTGTGGAAGCTACAGATGGAAAAAAAAAATTTTCCTCTTCTGATGGTATTTCAAGTGGATTTTTCAAGTATCAGTGGTGTGTGTGTGTGTGTGTGTGTGTGTGTGTGTGTTTACATGTGTATGTTTGCATGTATGTGACTGTGTGTATGTTGTATGTATGCGTGTTTACGTGTGTTTGTGAGAGTGAGGGGTGCATGTACCTATGCTTCAACAAGAGGAGGAGAGCCTGTGTCCTGCTCCATTACCCTCCTTCCACCTTACTCTCTTGAGACAGGGTCTGTCACTGACCCTGGAACCATTTTGTTGGTAGGCTTGGGAGCTAGCATGCCTGTGGTCTGATCCACTCAGCCACCTGTGTTTCCTTTTGCCCCAGATAGAATGTGCCCAGGGCCAGCTCCACAGGAGATGTTTGATTTTGGTGTCTTCCCATGGAATTAAACAACAGCCCAGACAGAGTCTCATCTGCCTGTGCAGCCTGCAGGCTTTTATGACCACACTGGCCTTTCTGCGGTGCTGGGGATTCAAACCCAGGTCCTCCTGCTTACACAGCAAGTGTGCTTACCCACTGAGCCATCTCCTAGGTCCCAGGATCTTGAGCCGGGAAGCAGCTTTGCGGATCCTGTAATAGAATTTCAATGCCCTGTTGAACTCCTACACTTCCAAAATGAAGTCAGGTCAGCCATAAGGCAGATGTTTTCCTTCCTGGAAATAATGATTTCAAAAATTAATCAAAGGAGGCAGAGGAGGGTAATTACTGAGCCGAATGACTAAATCTATTCGTTTTTCCCTCTCAAAAATCGTGACTCCATTTCTGGCAAACCAGTCCTCAAGACTCATGATTCTGAAATTACTACGTAGGAGTAGGAATTGAGTGTCCATGTTAAGTATTGTATGTTATAGCTCTGAGTTCAAAAACACTGCCCTGAAAAGAAATACTATGTAGAGCGATTTTGCAGGTATTGAAGCTGGTCCTGCTTTGTTCTCTTTGTAAACTGGTTTTGTACACAGAACCGGGCAGTCATTTTTTTTTTTTTTTTTTTTTTCATGTGAGGCAATCGCGCCCTCTAGTGGACAAAGTCCTTAATTGCAAGCTTGCCTATCTAAGGCCCTCATTTTAGCAGAAATAGCTAGTAGTATAAGGACTCAAGATCAAACACAGCCACTTGCGTTCGAGGTTCTGAGAAGAGTTAGGTGAGGTGCTCTGTGTGATGTACCTCATGGTGAGCACAGTGGTGACGGTCAGAGGCTGGTCATCGGATTAGGAACACTTGGCTTTGGTGGAGGCTTGGGCGGGAGAAGAAAGAGGAGAGCAGGGACATTGGGTCTCTGGGATTGCGATGGCAGGACACTCAGTGTCAGCTCTGATATGAATTTGGAGAGGGACTGAAGAGGAGTATGTGTTCCTATCTGGAACAGAACCGTGAGCAGTGCCCACTTCCCTGAGGTTGGAGTCCGTAAGTTCGATTCCTGAAACATTCATTCTGTGGTGCCAGCTCGATGCCTGCTCACCGCACAGACGGCACTGTGGCACAGTGTCGTCATCTATGAAGCAGTCACCTGCTCTGCTCTGTGTAGGGCCGATGTGCATGTACTTACTCATTTGACTTTTCGACCACTCTTCAGGAATGGCAGCTGAAGCTGACTAAGTCCCACCTCAAACACCTCACCAGGCACGTGCAGAAAACCTGAATATGAATGTTGACATTGAAGCTGTGTAAAGCAGGAGGCTAGTCCTATCATGCAGACAAAAGGCAAGGATGAGGAGGGGTCCTGAGTGAGTGGAGCTGAGAGGTGGGTGGAATTAAATATGAGCTAAAACATCGATAGATCCATTTCAATTAGACTTATAATTTCTGGACATTTTGGCAAAGACTATGGCTCCTTCTAACTAGATGCTGCCATCCCCTGGGCAAAGTAAGTAACTTCAAAGGCCTCTCTCTGGGTCACTAGTAAGAGTGCTGTGGATGTCATAGCTTTGATATTTATAAAACATTCTCGACTTTTAATGGCTTGGTGTTACAATGTACTATTAATAGAAAACAGAGAGACATAATTCGAGTTCCTGGGGCTGGAAATGTCGCATGTCCTCAATTACTTCTAGAGTCCCGAGGGGGAAAGTTTGAGTTATAGAAGTATTGTCCTAGCCCTTAGATATAGCCGGGCAGTACGGGTAGTGGAGCCTGCTTTACCAGATACCTAGAAATGATTTGTAGTTAGCATATTGGTACCTTTCATGATGCAGGATGACATGGGTATATGAAGGGCTGGACAGCAAGTTCTTTGTGTGTTGTTCCATCCTGTGTAGTTTCTGTATTTCTTCCTTCTAGAAATAAGTTCTTTGTGCCCTGTGCATCCTTTGTACCATGGCTAGGTACAGCATCGTTCTTGCTGTACCTGACTGTCACCACTGTCCTTCCTGAAGAATTTAACGTGCACCCAGTCTGCCGGGAAAGAGCCCGCTGGTCCTCAGCTCTGTGTCTTATACCCGAGTGGTGTCCTTTCTCTGCCCAACATAAGCTTGTGGCTTGGCCATAGTTTATTTAGATTGTTTTTGGGAATTTGGGCATGCTCAGTGGGTACATGCTCAGGGAAACAGGGAAGAGTTTCGGTGACCATCCAGCCACCAGGTCGTAGATGATAAAGACTGAGCCTCAGTGCAAGGAAATGACCTTCCCCAACATCGACTTGGCCAGCGCGTAACGGAAGTGAGATTTAGACACAGTTTAGCTCACTGACTTAGATGCAGGGTAACCACTGACATCTTCCCGGTACCAAAGGCCTGAGCTACGTTTCTGCCCTGCTTGTTGAGTGCAGATTTCTGCACAACCAATCCCTAGCCAGCTTCCCTATGCTCCCACCTTTGCCACCCCAGAACAGACCTTCTGTTTTATGGTAACGGTGACATGCCTCCCTCAGGAAAACTAGGCTCACAAACGTGCGCTTCCTTTTCTTCCCCTGGGATAACTCGTCACTCCAAATGAGCCTCCTGCTACTTTCTGAAGCCCACATCCTAGTGTGGCATCCAGGAAGCTTGCTCAGCTCCCCCTTACACAATCTTTAAAAGGGGAGTCATACTCAGTGTTCTGCAGTGGAACCCTCAAGCTGTTTTACGGCTTCTTGGGTGTGGCTTCTATAAGCTCAGTCTCCTTTCCTCACCGCCACAAGCCATGAGCAGTATGTTAAGCTATTTTCTGCTTCTCCAAACATGGAGTGACATAGTTTCGGTCAAATGAGTAGATCAACACAGTGGCTTACAGTGTGAGTTTCCTGGGATGCCCTGTGCTCAAATCCTGGTTTTGCCAGTTGCTGCCTGTAACTATACAAGCTACTCAACTTATGTCTGTATTCTTACTTGTCAGTCAGAGACAAGAGCAGCGCATAGCCTTGTGGGTGCGATTTGACAACATCTATGAAGTGTTCAGCACGGTGCCTAAGCCAGAATACATAGAGTGTGTGGAGCTGGGTGCGTTAACCAGAGCCCTATGTAAGAGAGAGTAGTCAGGTTCATGCTGTCTTGGCTATAACTCAATGCACATGAGCCGTGCGCTCTGACTGCCAACACTTCCCAGGACCATCCTGGTCTCATCAGTGGAAGTGTAGGGCACAGATGGAGGAAAGCTGGAGGCCTGATGCTTGGACCACACTTGAGGAACTGCAGTCATAGTACCAGAACCTTGCTTTGATATGAGAAAGGGTGATAGAGAGAGAAGACGAACAGAAAGAGGGAGAGAGATGGGCAGGGGGCAGAATATGAATCTCAGGGAGCCTTGAGAATTTCCGCTTCCCTGTGATATGGAGGAAGGAATATGTTTGTTTAAGAGGAGTCACTACAGCAGAATAGTGGAGGGTCTTTTGTTTATTTCATACTATATTTGATGCATACAGATAGATAGGTATACACAGACAGACAGGTAGACATGTATATACATACATGCATACATACATACATACATATATGTACATACATAGTCACACACAGACAGACAGATAGATAGATATAGAGATAAATTGCCTACTGTGCCACGGGCTCTTTTTAAGAAATTTAAGGGCCTATAAATTAGGAGAGATCGATATTTTAAAAAAATTAAGAGCCCCCAGGGGACAGTGTGTGGCAAAGTATGACTGTGGGCGTGATAGTTAGGCTGGGCTCCACAGGAAAGCAAACTGAAGAGAGACCTGCAGAGAAGCCCCTCAAACAGAAGGACTAACAAGCATGACAGAGAGCTGGAGTCGGGGGCACGAGCTGGAACAAACAGGGACAAGGCCAAAGTGGGTAAAGCAGAGCAGAGAAGCCGTCGCAGGTAAGCACACCACATGGGATCTAGCTGACTGTGGCAGCCACAGTCCTTTAAGTGAAGTGGGGGTCACAGGAGAGATTTAAGCTGAGGGGTGACGTGGGGTGATTTTGAACACTTGCGTGTCCGGAAGCTCATTCAGTTGCTGTCTTCTGAGCCAGAGAAGACCATTCACAGGGCTGCTTTTGAGGTGAGAAATCAAGCCTTTATTTCTGGCCTTGATAAGTTTGAGATCCTTTTGAGAATCTAAAAGTCACTTCGTTGTGTGGACTTCAGGGGATGGGGACACAGTGGGTTACAAACTGAGATGTCATCAGCACTTGTACTTTGGGATCTTCTTAAGAGAGTCCTCATAGATATCAACTGTGAAGAGAAGAGAGCCCCGTCCCCCATTAGTCACGACAGAACTCAGGCTAGCTGGTCTTAAGGGGGATGGCAATTGTGGCACCAGCCACTCGTGTGTTTGGCAGCGATAGAAACCGTACATCACTCAGTGAAGTGCAGACTAAGTGGGTGTTAAATGCATCGGCCGAGAAGGCCAAACTAGTAAAAGGCTGCTCTGATATCTCAGGCAGGGCCTTCCTGATTCTAAACATCAAATTCTTGCCGCTGGGCTACACCTCAGGAGCCAGGTCACAGCTCAGTGTGGGAAGCTCGGTGGAGCGATCAGCTCTGTCACCAAACTTCGACAAATCACAACCTTTGCTAGGCAGCTCTGCCAGTTCATCCGCAGCATGAAGTTAAGACTGTTCGAACGTGGGGCGTTCCCAGTGCCAGGTGAAACAGTGTGTCCAGGGGCATATACGGTGCTGTCCATACCAACACATGACACAATGTGGCTTCTCTAACTGCAGTGTTGGGAATTCAGACTCCAGGAGTCAAGGTCACTGTTCTGATCAAAAGATGAACACACTACCAGTAGTCATTGTACTTTTCCTTTTCTGACTCCCTGTGAATGATGTGATCATGCTCGGCCTGTTTTCAAGAGCATTTTCATCACCCTGACTAAGTGTCAGGCAGGTACTGTCTCTATTTATATGGTTTCAGAGCAGCTAAGTGAGCAGAGTGAACTCCGGTCATAAAGTAATATTTGAAGGGTTATATGACTTGTCAAATGTGCTGAAGCTAGTACCGGTTGCAGTTGCAGAGTTCCTATTCCCCAGAGTTCATGCCCACCCCACTTTTAAAGCAAAAGGCAAAAAAACCTGACGTTCCCAGCATTCTCCAGGTACAACAGTCTCAGTATCCCTGGACTGCAATTCCAGGAATGGCCAGCAGACGGAACCATGCACCGGGTTTCTAGAGCTCACTGCCCGAAGCCATATTGAATGAGCCAATGTCTGCGGTGCGGACTCTGAGATCTAAATGTCTCCTTGGCAGGAAATCCGCGAGGAGCAGGACGGGGTTGTGCAAACAGCCTTACAATGTCCGCTTGTGTGTGAGCACATGGCTTCTCCCGTGTCGCCCACAGTGCTCTGTTTTGGGGAAGGATAATGGGCCTCTGTGGACCCCCTCCGCCTTGTCATGCAAAGGGAGTGACCTGTATTTGTCATAAACGGGCTCTTGTATGATTAATAGCCCTGTGAATGAGCCCAGTGCAGCCGTTCAGCGCCCGCCTTCCCCAGGCGGTGGTCTGTACCAGCTTTCCTTTCTCTGCTAAAGCAGCTGCTTCAGCTTTTCTTACTGAAAGGAAAATGACTTGCTCGCACTGCGGCTGCTGCAGCTCTACGGATGCAAGGCAGGGGGCGCACACGGCTGGTGTTTGCTTTTGGGATGAGCAGGGGTCTAAAGGCAACCCTAGATCTTTTACCAACATTCTCTTATGTGTGTCAAAACTGAAAGGGAATAATTTGCCTTTTATGGACAAGGGAAACCCAAGAATCTAGAATAAAATGACGAATGACGCCCCAAGATCTCCAACGCTCACAGTGTTTCCTTCCCCACTCCCCCCCCCCCAACCCCCCGGAACTCACCATGTAGCCGAGGCCGCCCTTGAATCCGGAGAGTTCCACCTACCTCTTGCCTCCCAGGTGCTGGGATTCAATTAAACACACCCACCACCACTACCCAGTGTGATTCTCCTTTTTAAAGGGAGATCACAGGTCCAAATGCCTTCTTCACACTACTTGGCCATTTATACGTTAAAATTCTCCATTTTAACATAAATGAGAGATTCTGTTCCTGGGATCAGGTGTGTTTAGTGCGTATGTCCTGGAAACATGTCTCTGTGCATATGTACAGTTTTAGTGGAAGGCTGATTTTCAAAAATAACCTCTTGGGTTCCCAAAACAAAAGGTTCAAGCACTCCAAAATGTCTCAACAATCTGGGGGAATGCTTATTTTCCACTCCCGCCCCATTTTGTTTTTCGAGACAGGGTTTCTCTGTATAGCCTGGCTGTCCTGGAACTCCCTCTGTAGACAAGGCTAGCCTCTAACTCAGATCCACCTGCCTCTCTGCCTCCCAGAGTGCTGGGATTACAGGCCTAGCTTTTCCCAACCCTTCTTAACAATGACTACTGGGTCTGTTTGGACTATCATTGCCTTTATTTTCAGTGGCTCCTTAGCTAGTGGTTCTGATCCATTTCAGAGTACAGCAGTAAAGAGCACTTATCTGTATGGACCCCTGCGTGATGCAAGGATGTAGGCAGGTTGTTGTTGGAATGAAAAATGCACTGAGTAAGAAACAGCCCCTTAAAAATGCACAGCGAGAAAGATTGCTAATTCTGCCTGGGGCTGGGGCTTGGGCGTGTGGTTTTTGAGGGCACTTTGAGATTTGGCTGCCAAGTTAGACCTTCATGGGGGCACGAGGGGGACAGGGTGTCCTGGGCAAAGGAAGAACAGGTAAAAAAAGAAGCTGGAAGGGGGGCAGAATTCTGTGCTAAGCCCCCATGAGCTTCTCCAGATCTGAAATTCAGAAGGGAGCTTTGAGCCACGTGTATGGGCGTTCAGGACACCAGAAAATCTTGGGGCATTTGTGCTGAAATAGCCATGGTTGAGCCCCAGGGTGATTTCTGATCCTGCTTGCCTCCTGGAGTTTCACTTGGGAAGTCATCCCAGATGCCAGACTACACTGCAGGCTCTGCCTCCCACCGTCTTTCCTTCCCTAGGCGTGGGTCGCTGTCTGCACAAGCTTGCTTAGGGCTCAAGGCAAGCAGTTCACCTTAAGAATTTAGTTAGACTTGTGGGGAAGAGTGACTTCACATCAAGGCAATTACTCCTTTTGGGGACTCAGGATTCTCAAGTGAGATTTTGCTACTTTAGGCATTCTATGTTCTTGACATTCAATGGAGCTCGAATGCTTCTGGAATTTTGGGGTATGCAGTGCCTTTTGATGAAGTTTTTGATACTTATGTAAGGCCTGGGGTCTCAGGCACTCTCCCCTATGGTACTACCTTTCCCTGCACCTTGACTGCTTAGATCATATTTTCTCCCCGACCCTCGACCTAAAGCTAGAAACTTCAAGAACAGATGGGGCTGGGGGTGGGGCACAGCTCAGTTAATGAAGTGTGAGGACCAGAGTTTAATCCTCACATCCCCTTGGAAGAAACTAGATGTGGTGGCTGTGAGGGAGGCAGGTGGATTGTGGGGCAGGCTGGCCAGCCAACCCTAGCTACTCCGCAAATTCCAGGTCAGTTAGAGGCCCTGTCTCATGTAACATGGTGGACAGATCCTAAGGAAAGTCACACTGAGCTACACACACACACACACACACACACACACACACACACACACACACACACACACCATCTGCCATTGGATTGAAACCGGAAGTAGTAGGGGTTTAATTTATCAGCCTTCATTTTGCATATAACATGACATCTTCCATGATGTGCGCAGAAACTGGTGAGTGGTCTGAGAAACCTGCCAGTAGCTCATGGGAAAGGCTAGGGAAATGGTTCTGTGGTTGTGGCTGGTAAGAAAGCATTGTGCTGAGGAAGACGGGGATCCAGGGCAAGAAGTGGAATGGAGGGTGAGCCTAGAGAATGTGCTAGAAAACGGGGTAGGTTATAGAGAGCTTCTGGCTGATGTGATCGGGTGGAGGCTGGTGCCTTAAATACAAAACTCGAGTTGTCAGGGAACATAGAGCATGAGTGTATTATTGCCAAGCCAAGTTGCTAGGCCTGCGGGAAGTCCGCCCAGATGTTTGGGCCTGTGGCTGAAGGTCAGAGTTGAGATGACATTGGCATATGGATGGAAAATTAAGTCAGAAAGATCTCAGCAGGGTAGGTGAGGAAGTGTGAAGAAAGAGGGTGTAAAGACGTGGGTCCTGCAAGAGGACACATCCTAGAGATGAAGGAGAGAAGAGACAGATATTGCAGCATCTTTTGAGGAGGAGAGTGTGGCCAATGGTACACAGGGCACACCCGCCTCTGTATAGCCCCTGTCTCCCAGGAGGAGGGTGCCATCTGTGCTTTGCTGGGAAAGAACCTTGGAAATCAGTGTATTGCTCTAGAGGAGCTGGTGGTCTGTGTCAGCTCATGAGTGTTGGAGCAGCCTGGATTGCAGGTAACTTCTAGGTGGTCCTTTCATTTTCCAGACCAAAGTTGAAGCCATCGGAGACAGTGGGAACAACATTCCTAAGACAGCTGAGTAAGTTGAAGGCTTCTCTGAGCCTAGTGCTCTGGCTTCTGGGGCTCCTTGCCCCACCCACGAGATTCAGCTCCTCTGACCTGGGTGGGCTGACGCTCTCAGCTTTCTGAGGTAAGAAGCAAACACTTCAAACTGCTTCCCCATAGCCCCCTTCTGGATTCCATGGGAAGACTGAACAAATTCACTAACACGTTCTGAACAGCAGGCTGGTCCAGAGCTCAGCTTGATGGCTGCCACAGTCGCTAGAATCTGAAATGCAGGGAGGGGCACCTTGACTCTTACTCCCTAAAATGAATCTAATTTTGCCCTCATTTCTTGGACAATCTTTGCTGCTGTAATATTGGTATTTATGAGAGAATTAGCTGTGATGAGGTAAAAGTCTATTTTAGAAAGCTGAACTCAGATATTGAAGAGGCTATTTTAGCATGCACTTAATTGCTCAGTTCCATTATGGTCTCTTGGGGTGTGTGTGTGTGTGTGTGTGTGTGTGTGCGCGCGCGCGCGTGCGTGCGTGTGTGTGTGTGCGTGTGTGTGTGTGTATGTGTGTGTGTGTGGTGAATTCCTGTAGGTTAGCTTATAACTGGACTCTAGCAGCTTGGATTCCCCAGAGGATGCCAAATCCTTCTGAGGAACACCTTAGTATTAATGATCACGAGACTATTGAAGACATTTTCTCATTTGAGCAACATTACTTGTAGCGTTAAAACATTTTGAAAACACATTTAAGCCATTAACTCATTTTTATGATCACGTGGAAGTACCTAATAGACTCAGTTCTACTTTATTCCTCCTTCATTCTGGAATGGAATTGTCTGTTAGCTTCTTGGCAGCTTATTCCGCAGCGGAACTGAAAACCCTATGACTTAATCCCAAAATGCCAGATTGGTGAAGACTCACCACCCAGCCCAGCTAGTTTACGCTACAAATCTTCCTGGCAAATTCAGTCTCCTAAAGTTAATGAGTTGAAATACTTCATTCTATTGATGTAATCACACACACACACACACACACACACACACACACACACACACACACACAGAGGCATACACCCACACACATGCACACAGGCACACATAGGCGCGCGCGCGCACACACACACACACACACACAGTGCAGCGAGTTACGATTTAAGGAATGTAACGTCCCTTTCATTGAGAAATATTTGTAGGGTGTGTGTGCGTGTGTGTGCGCGCGCATGTGTGCATGTGTGTTACATGTGAAGACAAGAAGACAACCTCAGGAGCTATGTTTTTATGAGACAGAGTCTCTAATTGGCCTGTAGCTCACCAAGTAGGCTAGGCTGGTTGGCCAGCACTGGCATTACAAATGGCATGCCACTATGCCCAGGTTTTTCTACATGGGTTCTGGGTAATCTTGAGTCTTCTTGCTTGCAAGGTGTCTTAGTCAGTGTTCTGTTGCTGTGAAGAGACATCAGTTTCAGAGTTTTAGTCCATTAGCATCGTGGCAAGGAGCATGGTGGTACGCAGGTAGACACGATGCTGGAGAGCTAACTGAGAGCTCTACACCTGCATCTACAGGCAGCAGGAAGAGAGGACCACTGGGCCTGACTTAGGCTTTTGAAACTTTAAAGCCCACCCTTAGTGTCTCATTTCCTCCAGCAAAGCCGTATCTACTCCAACAAGGCCACACCTCCTAATCCTCAAGTAATGCCACTCTCTGATGATGAAACAATCAAATACATAAACGTATGGGGGCCATTCTTATTCAAACTACTGCCCTTTACCCACAGGCTATTCCCCCAACCTAAGAAGCCTGTTTTGCTGTCGTTGTTTTTACAGCCACCTATTTTGTATCCTATGTGGTCTAGGTTGGAGTGAATGGAAGCTGGTAGTCTATTTTGCTTACAATTCTAAACAGCAAGGTGTTGCACAGGAAACGCCCAGGATAAGGGTGGCTCTACTGTTACCGTTTTTATTAAGCATCAGACTTATCAAGGTGAGACCCTTTCCTCTGGGGGCAGCTCCTGGGATGCCAGCAGAGAGTTCATTAGAGGAGCCAAGGTGTCTGGGCCTTGTAGCATGGTCCCCATTGCCCCGTCACAACTCTGTGTCTTGCTCGTCACCTTGGCAAGCACGTCGTCCCCTACTTCTTCCCTAAAACTGCATCTTGTCCTTGATGCATTCCTCCAGCCAAAACTTGGCCACTTTTCTCCAGTCTACTGAGGGTGAGTCATCACTGAAAGGAACTTTGATTTCTCTAACCGAAGAAGGCCCCACAATGGAGTGACCTGAAACAAGCTACCAATGGGCAAATTGTTGGGAGATGAGACACACACATTTCATTAATGGGAAGGTGAACCCCTCAGGCCAAGTATGGCACCCCAAAGAGGGTCAGGTGGTTAAGGCTTAACTACCTTCTTTTTAGGAGAGAGGAAAGTGGGAGCTGCCGTGTGCTTTGGTGGAACACAGTGATTTTCAGGAGAAGACAAATAGTCCAAAGAATAGACAAACGGTGGGGCAGCATGCCTGGCTGGGGAGTGGCCTGTCAGTTCTTGTCTTCCTTCCTGCAAGTTAATCTTGTGAAGAACATGGCCTGTAGCAGAGAAGAGAACCTCAGAAAGGTCCCTTTCAGTGTGTCAGGAGGGAGATAGGGAGAGGAACTGTTAGTGGGGTCAGAGAGACCTTGGTCGTCCGGTTCAGAGTACACAGCAGGCCAGAGCATCTACATTCAGATGATGCCTTGTAGACTCCCTCACCCCCACCCCGCCCCGCCCCGCCGCCAACAAAGTGAGATGCCAGTGTTACCAGCAAGTCAGACTTAAGGCAAAGCAAAGTGATGAGGAAGCAGTGTAACAAAGTCACTGTCCTGCATGGGAGGCCAGGACTCAATTGTAGCTTTGCCTCAGCCCTGGGCAAGTCACTCTGTTCGTGAGCAGTTCCAGGATGCCAACGTTTTATAAGCCAGTGGAACTTCAAGATAAACTCTTGGAAGCGAAGACACAACAGTCAGTCGCTTTCAGTATGTGAAATATGTCAAAACAGAAATATAGACATGTGTGGTTAGCATTAGGTCTCTGGAAGACTCCTGAGGTCGCCTTTGCTTTTCTCACTTACTTTAGGTGACCTGGTGCTTGGGAACCCCTAGACAAAGGGCTGACTGTCTGCCAGGCCCCGTTCTAAGTGCTAGGAATGCAATGAGGTGTTATAAGAGCAGCTCCGCCCCAGAACACCTCACGTTCAGAAAGACCTGTGAGGAAAGCCTGTGATTATGGTCCCAAGCCATGTCACATGCTGCACACAGCTTGGTAAAGGGAACAGAAAGAAGCCACTTGCTCAATGGCATAGGGTTTATTTGGGTTGCAACGAGGGGGTTGCATATCGGGATGACTTGGGGTTTCTTTCCAAGAATGCAGCCTCTCACACCCGTTCTTGTTCTTTTCCTTCATACCCCGTGCAGTGCAATTCCTATTGCTCATATAGGCATGGGTGTAGGAGTAGCCACAGGGACGTGATCCGCCTACCAGGGTCCACACTCCTAAAGAAACTGCCTCTCTGGGAAGCTGTCGGCTTCAATGGCTCCTAAGTTGGGGAAAGGGGTAGTGTGAATTGGGATTGGAATGTTTTCCACTTCATGTACATGGCTGTGAAAGTTAAACATGACAAGCCATGCAATGCTGTCGCCACCTGCAGGTGATTGTGAAAAGAAGGGACAGAGGAAGTGAGCAGGGGCTAGGATTTCTGTGTCTAGGGCGAGCATTTGGGGGCCTGTTGCCCTGAAAACAATGAATATCCATGGGAACTTAGGGCTGCTTATTTGTGTTCAGACAGATTGTGCCAAAGCAGTGTGGAGATGAATGGGGGGATAGGGGAGAATAGATTGAGCTTGGAACGGTCGGGCTGGGTGCTCTTTGCAGGACACAGGTAAGCTCTACTGAGAGTCTTCAGTGATCACACTCTGTGGGCAGGTAGATTAGTGTGTGTGGACACCTCCTAATGTCCTTGTCGGGGGAGAACTGGGCCTGCTCAGTCAGCAGGCGTGGCAGAGACACTTCTAACAGAGAGTACAAACCCTTGAGTGACATAAGCACATCGTACCTTACAATGTTATGTCCTTACTTTTGTGACAGTGAACAAAGTGTGAGATTGTGATACATGATATGTGGTCCCCTGACTCTAATCCCCTGTGTCCATGGGCAGAAGCCTCTAAATTGAAATATTGAAAAGAAGCTCCCAGCACTCACGCCCAGGGCCTTCAGGAACAATCTGAGGGTGCACTGAGACTCCAGGCTCCATCTGGAAAGCCGGAGAATGTAGCATTCACTGTCACCAATGCCATCGTATTCTACTGTGCAAAATAAGCCCCGTAATGCAGGTCTCCAAAGCTTTACAAGCTCGTGTTGAAGATGAATGTGACCAGATGCATCCTTAGCAGAAATGTGGTGTCATATGAATACATGCCATTTATATGAATGTGTGTCTTCATGATTTACTCAGGGTTTATGAACTATGTCACAGAAAAAAACGAAAGTTGCATCAATCATACCTTTCGATTCCCCAAATATGGAGCTGCAGATGATGTGAGTCTCTGATTCTTAAAGTCTTTGCACTGAAAGAGTAAATACTCTAGATTCAGGAAGATTGTGTGGGTCATCTAGAGTGCTAACAAACACCACCCTTTCGCCATCCTGACTGATTCCTATCTTAGGCCTAAAAAAAAAAAAATAAAATTTAAAAAAAAATTTAAAAAAAGGAACAAACAAACAAAAATAAAAGAAAAAAACAAAAACTGTTACAAAACAAATATAGTTAAACCCGCCATTTTGTTTTCTCTCTCTGACCTGATTGCTCTGAGTTCCTGAAGATTGATAGAAAGCGGTGTGGTATAGAATTCACTTCCCACACAATCATAACCTTAAGAGAACGTCTTCTAGATGGTCTTATAAAATACTCATCTCCTGAAAATTGAGCACAGAGATTTTGCTGTACACAGTTCAAAGGTCACTATTCACACTTTCCCACAACCTATTATGTGTAGTTTGTGGAAGACAACGCGTTTCCTTGCATTCTTACTTTTCTGTGACTGTGGTAAAATATTATAACCAAAAGCAAGTTATGGATTTACATTTGCAGAGGAATAAAAGTCCGTTGTGGCAAGGAGGTATGGCAGTGGGAGCTGCAAGCTAGGGGATTGTGTCCTCAGCTGCAAACATGAAGGCAAGGAGAGCTGACTGCAACTAGAGTGATGCTATGAACTCTCAGAGCCCAACCCAGTAACATACTTCCTCCAGCCAGCTCGTGTACCTCCCTAAACAGTGCCACTGATAGGGGACCAAGCATTCCAACTCATGGGCCTGTGGGGGCCATTTTCTCCTTTTAACTGCTGACTTCATCCCTTACACTATGGGCACAGCTTCTTTAAACAAGCCCTGATGGCTTGCATTTGGTTTTATATTCTGGGAAGACAGCTAATTCTGGCATTTAAACGTTTTCTTCTAAAGCAAAGCGAATTGCATTGTGTGTGTGTGTGTGTGTGTGTGTGTGTGTGTGTGTGTTAGTTTTCTCCTTTTTTGAAACTGAAAATGTTAGCAGTGAATAATTTCTTTGCAAAGCTGTGGATTTTCTACTGAATGATAATAGAGCCAGTTTTATAAATGTCAGTTGAACTGAGAGCCAAGAAAGTGAATATATATATAATCATTTGTATATCCACAATTGCCAGACCTTAAAAATGATGCTTCCATGTCAAGACCATGCAGGCTTTCTTTATAGATACTGGCATGGCCAGAGAAATACCATTTGTTTTGACTATTTGGAAGGTTTTTGGCCACCCTTTATATCTTTTATTTCCTAACTCCTTTCATTTCCTACCCCTTCAACCTATGTTCTCCAGGCCGCTCTGTAGGGAGGTAACTTCCTTCTTGAGTGATGCAGACTCGTCCAGGTGTTGCCCCATTTGGTTCATTGCTTCTCCAAGTTACTGAAGAATATAAGCTTCCTCTACATGCCACTGAGCAGGGATGATGTAGAGGAAACATCCTTGGCATCTAACAGAAGCTGAAGCCTCTCCAGAGAAAAGTGACATGTGGCTGTAACAATAACAAACATAATACATTCTATATATAATGACTATAGATTTTCTCATGCCCCCAGTCAGGGAGCCCTGGAGAGTCTGGTGTGCTACTTTGTCTCCAATAGAGAAAGAGCTTGTACTTTGTATTCTAAGACTTTCAAAGTCAAGTGTGAGACTTTCAAGGTCATTTGCCAGTTATCCATTTTGAACCCCATTTTCTGCTGTCAACCAATGTAAACATAAACACATTGCAAGTTCTTACAAGTTGTCATAAGATTTGAACAAAATAAAGTATGGGAAAGCTTATAGACACACAGTCGGTACTCTATAAAATGCTGATGTTCTTCATAAATACCAGGTACATACTATTATTTCCACATACTGATGGATAACCAATTAGCATCATTGAGCACTTACTATGTGTCAGGATGTATTCATGTACTTTCAGCTAGATTAAACCCCTGGGTTGGTGCTAGGCTCTAAGTAGGCTGGGTACCACCTCTCATTGAGAGGTCCTATGCAAATGGATGCTCAACCCAGGCTCCACTAGTCTTGAAGGGCAGTTACGGTGGTGGTGGTCTGGTTTCCTATAACACCAAAGAGCAAGAACAAGCTGCTGTGCATTGTTCTCAGATGGCCTTTTTTAAGGGAAAAGATCATGGGGGCTCCGAGTACCTTCTGCATTGCTGTGTTCTCGGTGACATAAGCCCATGCAGCTGGGGAGGAATGACAAGCAGCTGGCAATCCTCGAAACGGGAGCCGCAAGTCATAGAAGGATGGCAGCCATGAAGTCACTAAGTAGGATGTGCAAGCCAGATTTCCCAGCTCTGCAGAGCATGCCCCTGGACTGCTACAGCAGGCAGCTCTGCACCCATCTGTCTGCTCTACCATGGGAGCCATGACTCAGTGTATCCTCAGATAGCCTCTTTGAAGCAGCTACCCTGAGCCAGAGGGGAATTTTCCTTGTCTTCACTCTCTGAGCCATGCTGTCTTTATTTGCCCACCATAATCTTTATATTTTTATTTTTTGAATCCTGAATCCTGAACGGGACTATTTTTACCTCCTGGCTCTTTGATTCTGTAAAAGCTCAGATGCAAAATGTCCTCTGTAGCTACTCACCTGATAGCCTCCACTTTGTGCCATGCTTGATGATCCCAGTCAGCTCTTTGTATTTTCATTGCTCCAACTTACTTATGTCGGTGTCTGTATCCTCAAGTAGGGTATGAAATGTTATTCTTCTGTTGAGTGACATAAAATATGTCTAATCTCACGTATTTCTCTATCTTAATTAAGCTGTCTCCCTAGCACTGTGGTGCACTGCGCATGAAGAAGCTGTTTGAACAGATCAGAGAGGCCTTGCCGTGAAGGATTTAGGTGGGGGGGGGGTGGAGTTTGGGATTCACCTTTAAAAGAACCATGTTGGCCTGAGGATGTAGCTCAAAATTTCAGTGATAGTATATTCATATATTCAAAGCCTTGGGTTGCATTCCGGATATGTGTATACTAAACAAAGAAATGGCTCTGTTTGGTGACCATCTCTGTGATGTGCCTGTGCACATGGTAGACTTTACCCTAACTGAGAACAGAAGCTCATGTATTAATGACTGTGGAGAAACGTAGTATACATCACATCTTTTCCCCCATGAAGAAGATGAAACGAAATATTTCTACAGGAACTTAGAGATCTTACATTAGATTTGGAAGATGTACTTCCAAGTTTCTATAGGAACAGAGTTAACCCCTAAAGTGTGTCATGCCCCTGAGTCATTGTTCCAGATGTTTCTGGCTTGAGATCCCACACATCTAGAATTCCAAATGTCCCAGGCAACTAAACATGGCTAATGTTGGAACTATATCCCAAAATATTTGCCATAATTGGCCAACCATCTCAAATAACCTTATGAAGAGTTTAACATTTGGTGCCATCTCCACATCTGTTTGTTTCAGGCTTTTATACATTTCAAAGACTCAGCATACTCCCCACATTCTGTTAGGACAGTCAGGTACGAAACAGACACTTAGAATGCGAATCTGAGATACCTTCTTAGCAGCAAAATAGAGAAGTTAATATTTAACTTCCATTAAGTTGTTAGGCACGAAAGCCAGCCTACTATTAAGTGAATCATCTTCCTATAAAAAGTGCCTGCAGCTCAGAACCAGAGTTGCTCATTAACAGGGCTTGAGAATTATCGCCTAGTGTAGAATGGACTGTACCGAGCATGAGCTTTAGAGTTTGCATGTGGCTTGCTCAGATACATTTCCACAGGAAGTGTGTGTACAGGCCGGGGATGAAAATCAGAATGGCAGAAAGGAAAGGTAAAAATACTTCTTCAGAAGAGAGAAATGCAACGTATTCCTCCACTGGTTTTCTCCTCTGGAGAGCAACATGCAGCCTACCAAACCCATCTTCGGGCAGGGGGTGCGGGAGAATCCTAAGTGTGTCTGAGGGCTCTTAGGATCATCATGACGCAGTGATAATGGCAGTGAAGGGCCATCATCATCTATAAAGCAGAGGTAGATGAAGACCTTCCAAAGAGCACCAGCCCTATCCTGATTTCAGTCCCATAAACATGCTGAGTGAATGAGATGTATGGGTGAGTGGCCTCCCAGAAAGCAATTGATGTCTGGGGCTGAGAGCTGTAGAAAGTTTGCTGTTTACTTTTTAAAAAATAATGCTTTCCATTCAAAACAAAAACAAGAAAATTCCCATTCTTTCTATTTTAGGTTGATGACTGTAGATCCTGTAGATGCGCTAATAGAGCTGCATTTTCTCTGCTGGTTTTACCTGCATTTGTACATATCTCAGGCTATTACTTATTTCTTTCAACATCTGTTTTTAGTTTTATTTATATTATTAGTTATGTGTATGAGTGTTTCACCTGCATGTATGTATGTATGTATACCATATGCATGCCTGGTGCTCATGGATGTTCAGAGAGGACATCAGAGTCCCTAGAATTGGAGTTACAGACAATTGTGAGTCATCATGTGGATGCTGGCATCAAAACATGTCCTCTGCAAGAGCAATGGGGGCTCTTAATCCCTTGAGCCAGTTCTCCAGCCCCGTGGGCTGCTGTTTCATTGAGATTGACTTTCTTGGTATCATCCTTTTCATTTAAAAAAATTGTATTTACTATTATTATGGTGTGTGTGTATGTGTGTGTGTGTGTGTGTGTGTGTGTGTGAGAGAGAGAGAGAGAGAGAGAGAGAGAGAGATTCATGTGCATGCACTGTCACTCATATGTAGAAGTCAGACAACACCTTAGCAGATGGAGTTGGTTCTTTCCTCCCACTGTGTAAGGTCTGGTAATTGAACTTGAGTTGTCAGGCAAGTGCCTTTGCCTTCCTGAGCCATCTCACCAGCCCAGGGCTTCACATCTTTGTATTTTATGTAGCAGTGTTTTATCATTGAAACGCCAAATGATGAAAACCTGTCACTGGCCTAGGAGTTTCAATTTGAAAAATCTTGCATCTCACGTACATCAAGAGAGTCCCTGGGACCCTAAGTCTGTTTCCTGCACTCTTTCTCACAAGCTTTGGGAAATTTATGCTGGGCATGGTGACTCATGCCCGGAGCTTCAGCACTTGGGAGACTAAGGTGGGAGGATCGTGAGTTCACAGGACAGTATGGACTACATAGAAAGACCCTAGAAGTCTGAGATACTTAGCAAGTCTGAGAGAGAGATGGCAGGAAGGGAGGAAGAGGAAGGAAGGTAGGGAAGAAAATTAGAGAGAGAGAGAGAGAGACACACACAGAGAGAGAGAGAGAGAGAGAGAGAGAGAGAGAGAGACAGAGACAGAGACAGTGAGACAGAGAGACAGAGAGAGAGAGAGACAGAGACAGAAACAGAGACAGAGAGGGAGAGAGAGAGAGAGAAGGGAAGAGAAGCCCTCGCCATTCCTGGCAAGTATTTTAATGACACCCTGTGTGTCATACCTGTCAAGTAACATGATTTGGTCTACACCAGCAGGAAACAAAGCAAAGCAGAGGTGTCATGTGTACATTTACACGGGCTTGTAAAAGGGAAAGGGGAATATTTTATAGGAAGAGCCAAAACTCTGCTTGCTGAGAGGTTGCTCACTTGTTACTTTTAGTGAATGAGATGCAGGACGCAAGAGTGTTCTTCGGAGGCCCATGGCACACACTTCCAGCACTGCTGTGCTTTGGAGAGATGCCCCTCAGAGACACTTAGCTCTCTGCAGCTCAGGGATGAGCTGTGAGGTGACAGTTCTGAAGGTTCATCTCCAGCAATGGAGCTGCTCTCCTCCTCAGGACGTGGAGGAGGAGGTGGAGCTGTGTGCATATGGGCCAGCTTTTCACATCCCTGACGGTGTTTGCTTCTGTGTTGTCTTCCCCAGGTTTGCTGGCATGGGAAACTTGCTCAAAGTCCTGACCCGGGAAATTGAGAATTATCCACACTTCTTCCTGGATTTTGAAAGTAAGTTCTAGCACTATAATGCAATAATGGAAACTTTCACTTGCTTTACGGCTTGTTCTTAGGGAAATTATAGAGACTTTGTATGAGAGTCAAACCAAATCCAAATAGTACCTTGCATTTCTTTATGGCATTGTTTCTAAGCCTTTTCCTCCACCTTTTTTAAGAATCATTTTTATAAATATTTTCTTTGATTTTATAAGGATTAGCTTTGGCAGGATACACATAAGTCTCTATCATAGATCTTCCCTAATATTTTGTATATAATACTGTTCCACATTCTAAGGAAAAATGGCAAGCACGTTAACTGACATGGTTTATCATTAAATATCCCTATGCATGAAAGAAAAAAGTGACCACTACCAGAAATCAGGCTGCATACGTCTCATCAGAACCATATATTTTATGTATTATTTGATAGTATAAAATTATTTCAGGATTATAACCATTTTGTCCAAAAGGTTATTGCCCTGGATTTTATTGTCAACTTGACACAACTTAGGGTTTATTAGGAAGAGGAAACCTCAATTTTAAGAATTACTCAACCAGATTAACCTGTGGCTGTGGCTGTGGCCGTGGCCATGGATGTGGCTGTGGCTGTGTGGTATTGTCTTGGTTGCTTACTGTGGGCAGCATCGTCCCTAGGCTGGTGACCCTGAACTGTATAAGAAAGCTAGCTGAGCATGAGCCAAGGAGATAGCCAGAAAGCAAACAAGTAGGGATGTTTCCTGAGAGTTTCAGTTTCAGTTTCTGCCCTTTTTCCTTCAGTGATGGGTTGTGACCTAGAAGCATAAGCCAAATAAACCTTTTTCTCCCTGAACTGCTTTTGGTCAGAGCATCAACAGAAAAGCTAAGTAGAACAGTTAGGTCTCCTTTACCAAAAACATTATAATTAAAAATTTCTGATGTAAAATGGACTAAAGGTCTTTATTAAATAAGCAGACACTCTGTTTTGCTAATTTTCTTGACTGAATCTATGCTGATTCACAGTAGGCTGGCATTCCCACTCTTTTCCCCTTTGTGCATGCCTGCCTGCATGCAGGTGTGTGGGTGAAATATGGGGGTGCACACATGCTACAATATGCATGTGGAAGTCAACTTTCAGGAATTTATTCTTAGTTTGCACTTTGTTTGGGCAATTCTCTCTTCTTAGCATTTCTGCCTCCAACCTGCATACTCGAAGCTCAGTAACCAGCAAGCTTCTGGGTGATTCTTCTGCCTCTGCCTCTCATTTCATCTTAGGAATGCTGGGGTTATAGACACCCACTACCCTATCCATTTAAGAAAAACAAAACACAACACAGACTCGATGTCCTCAGGCTTGCATGGCTAGTGCTTGTACCCACTGAGCCATCTCTCTGCTCCCTTTTTGCTTCAAATACAACCCATAATTGCCAGGACAGCTAGATAGATCTCTAATGTATTCATATCTACTTAACATTTTAACTTGTTTGAAACTTTAATTTGTCAACTATTTATCTCCATTAAAGAAAATGGCCAGAGTGTCTGCACATATAGATTGAATTATCTAGCAGTTTTGCTAATTAAATACTAGAAGACCTTTTTTGTACAATGAAAGCTCTACAGGTCTTGTGTTGTGTCTTTGATGTGTTTAAAACAGCTGCTCAAAAAGGAAAATGTCTTCAGAACTCATGACTTCTGATGGCTAAACTCTAATTATGTTCCCTGAAAGATACTTCACTTCTGATGTAACTCTGCTCCTCCCTGTTATCCCTTGGCTTGGTTTGGCTTAACACCATAGTCTCATTTCCACTTGGTTTCATAAGGATTTTAGCTCAAGAGATGAATTTATCTGTGATTCTTCTGAAATCTGTGTCTATATGTATGTATGTATGTACGTACATATGTGTGTACATATTATTGTTAAAGTAAGATACATCGATAATACCCTTATGTAAATTAGCTGCAATCCTAACACCTTATTTTGTTACTTTAACTTTAACCATCCCCTTCCGTTTTTATAACACGCATTGTGCGTTATTGTATTAAATGTATACAGTTGTTATGGATAATGTTAAAGACTCTATTTGTTCCCAGGAGCCTAGAATAACCCTGTGTCCACCCTCTCAGGGAAGCCCTCAATGCCATATGCATCTACTGTGACTCCACCTACCTGCTGGAATTTGGAGGCCCCCACTACTTATCTTTCTTTCTTTCTTTCTACACTGCCACCAATGTCAAGCCACTTGTCAGGGTTAGTCTTCCAAACCTTGAAAGAGTACAAATAAAACCTGCAAGGATTTAAAACAGTGGCTTCCAACTGATCCTCCTTGGAAAGCCCCTCCCTGCTGCACAGCAGGCAGGGTGGCCAAGAGCCGGCACAGTTCCTTTTCCCTGTTGTCATGGCACTCTGATCTGCTCAGCCCTGTTCTTCAGACACTGTTTTGCTATTTAAGGAAAGGTCCTGGGACTAAAATGACGTGTTTAGAAGGACTGAAATTTGATGTCCATGATATAAAAACTCTCTTTACAGATATTGTAATTTCTTCAAGACAAAGAAATGAATGCTGGATTTCTGTGTCTGGTGGCTTTTTGTTAGTGTAACTGTATACTTTGTTAGTATAGTATAACTGCAATCTATAAAGAAAATCTAAATTTAGAAAAATGTACAAAATTCTGCTTCTTTTTCCAAAGAGAAAATAAAACGAATCCCCTTTTACATTTTCCAGAAGCTTAGTTTTATGTTCCCTAAACTCTGAGCTGTGGTCACACAAGGAATGATAAGGGAGGTGACATGGATTCCTCTAGCTCTCCCTCTCTGCTTTCTTGGCCCCAAATGCTCCTCATAGCAGCTTTTTAAAAGCACCCTACCATCGTTCTGTTCCTGACAGGGAAAATCTTGTCTTATTCCTCTCCAAACTAAACACATCTCGTGAAAAAGCAAAACAAATAATTCAAAACAAACATTTTTCTCCTAAACACACACATACACACACACATGCACACACACACACACACACACACACACTGAGACAGGGATTCTCTGTGTAGCCGTAGCAGTCTTGGAACTTACTCTGTAGATCAGGCTAGCCCAGAACTCAGACATCAGCCTGCTTTTGCCTCCCAAGTGCTGGGACCAGCTGCTATTAAAGGTTGCACCACACCCACCACCCTTGGCTTAAATATCCTATTTCTTGAGGTTTTCAAGAAAGAACAGTTACTCATTATAGAAATGGAAAACGTGGACTTCAGGAAGGATTTCCCCTTGAGTCTGTAGGTTGCAGCTCCGCCAAGGCAGGGTATGCTGAGTATGATATGACATCCATGTCGGTCACACACCAGCGGGATTTGGAGCTAAAAGAGAGTAGCTTCATGGAGGAGTCACAGGCGAGCACAGAAACCAGATAGACATTTAGTTGAAGACAAACTAGGAGACTTTAGAAAGGCACAATAAGCCACCAGAGGACAGAAGGGATTGAAACTAGCATGTAGGCTTTGGAAATGGAGGGCCACAGAAGGAGTAGAACATGTATTGCAACAGGTGGCATTTTAATGAGTAGTTTTTCTGCAGGCACAGATGGGGTGAGGAGTTTTCCCACAGATGTAAATAGTGTGATTAAAGACACAGAGATTCGAAGAGGAAGGGTATATTTGAAGAACAGAAAGAAGTCCAAATTACACAGAGCCCAAAAGCCTGTTGGGAGAAAGAGGAGGACAGGAGACTTGAACCAACAGAGGCTTGCTTAGGCTGTGATGAGTGCAGGTGCCAAGCCGAGGGTGGAGGCCCATAGTTGAGGCTTACATCCAGACAGAAGAGCTGAAGTCTCTGTGGAAAGTGGGAGAAGAGATGAGAGCTGAACAGATGAGAACTTCAGGCACCACACTGAACAGGCTTTGAGGGGATGAAGGGTCCTGGGAAGATGCCACAGTAGAGAGATAAAAGGCTATCCTACTAAGTTGAGTCCTAGGGGCAGAGCCCCTATTTATTTTGTGACCCAGCACCTAGCCTTCTGCTGAGCAGGAGTTGGAGGGCCACATGAGTGTCAGGGGTAGACAATGGCCTTGTGAAAGATGGACAGAGCAGGTCAAATCTAAGCAGTGAGGAGAAGACAGAGAGTGCAAATGAGTCCAAATATAGACACACAGTGATCGAGGAAAAGACCAATGAAAATGGGAGATGCTCGCTCAGCAGTCAGGTGTCACCAGGCACCCTGGGAAAGAACATTTGTGATTCCTTGCTTTCTAACCAGAGGCCGGGTGGTGGAGAGTTAAGGAGTGAGGCGTAGAGAGAGGAAGGAAGGCTGAGTAGCCTGTAGTAACAGCTTAAATGAATTTAGCACGTCTGCTTTTAGTGTTGACTATTCCTTTTGAAGTCAGTGATGGGATATAATTGAACTGGGTCAAATAGATATAATTAAGCTGGGTCAAAACATACTACAAAATTAGCTACATGTGTCCTTGGGTTCCTCGGTGGCAAAGATCGGATTTAAATTCCTGTTGACCTTTGCAGCGAGTTCTATACTTTATGCTCATATTTTATCCACAGACCCTTAACACCCTTTTTCATTGCATCTTTCATCCTTTTGCTTTTTTTTTTTTCCTTCTCTCACTCTCAGCCTCCTCACTGTACCTCCGTTTCCTCCTTGACAGCCAGGAGGCAGGGCTGTGGTGGGGGAGACCAAGGAATGCCATTTCAGTGAGTGATAGTTTGAAGGACATTGTGCAAGAAGTATGGCTGAAGCCCTGTCTACTGCAGATTGCTCATTCAGAGCCTCCACAATGGCCCCCAAAGTGGACAGCAGGCATCCGCTGTGGCTGCAGGAGTTCCCACACTGGGGTGATTAGACGCATCTAATGAACTCCTTTTTATAAAGGTAGCTAAGCTTCACCCCCCAAAAATCTGACTCAGTGGTCTAGTCTATAAGGATCTGCTTACCCCATGGTTCTGGCTGCTTCTGATATTCAACCAGATTGGTAACCACCTTTAACTAATGCATCCCGTTACCCACCATGGTATGTGATGCCAGGGGAGCTACAGAAAGTGACCTTTTACGTTTTGAGTGATATTCTCCAACACAGTAGAAGTTCAAGTAGCTTACAGGGTTTCATGATTGTGGTACCACTTAGGCCATTACAAAATTGTGATCTTAGAACTCAAGAAATAGATGAAGGAATGTTGTGAGTTTGAGACAATTTGTGACTTTATATAGTAAGTTTAGGAACAGTCTAAGTTAACAATAAAACTCTGTCTTGAAGAATACACAACAACAACAACAACAACAACTAATCATCATCATCATAATCATCATTATAATAATGATAATAGGTATCAATTAATTGTATTAATCAAATTATTAATAATTATTATTATCTTAAACTATTCAAAAGCAACTCACCTGGAAGGAAGTTTTTGTCTACCGGTAAACAGTGTCATCTATCAAAGATTGCTCTGAGATGTGAGCAGGCATTTCTACAACAAAGATTAGCAACTATCCATGAAAAATCAATATTCATTATCATCAACTAGGAGAGAAATGCAAGGTGGACAACTACCATGAGCAAATACCCACTAGGGTGCGTGTCATCAAAATGGAGATGATAATAGTGCTAGTGAAATAATGAAGAAATTAAAACTCTCAGGCAAGTGGGGAAGGAAAATGATATATCTGTTTTGAGAGATATTCTGAAGTGTTCATAGGTTAAGTTTCAAGTTATCATATGATCAGACTCTTCTTGTATATTCCCAATAAAATGAAAACATACGCATAAAACATGTATTTGACTGCCATGTGTGACATTATTCATAATAGCTCAGAAGTAAAACCCAAATGCTCATGAACCAATAAAGAGGCAAGTAAAATATGGCATATACATTCCGTGGAATTTTATTAATCAATAAGAAATATAAATTACTGAAACATTCGGCATTATTGACAAACCTTGAAACCATTGAGCTAAGTGAAAGAAGCCATGACAAAGACCACATACAGACTCCACGTGTAAAGAGAGTTAGCATAGTCAGATCTGTACATAGAGACAGGGAGACCAGCTGTTCCAGTGGTGTTTCGTAGATGGTTGTTACCTGACTCGCTTGAGTCAGCTCCATTTCCCCCATGTTGCTTCCTATAAAAACTCTGGCTTGACTGTGGTTCAGAGGCCACATCTCTTGACTCCCATGATTCCATAGGCTCCTATGGATGGCCACTGCTTCAGACACTCACAGGACCCAGAGTGTGGGAGTATTTAAAACCTGAGCTCTTTGCTATGCCTCCAGCTAGGCCCAGTGCTCCATGGCCACGGCGTCTTCTTATGTTTTGTTTCCTGCTCTCAATTTTTCTCGTCAGCATTGGGTTCATGGTACCATGCTGACAAGTTGACACCAAATTTCAATTCTGTCATGAACTCCTAGAGCTTGTTGGCTTCTGGGCCAGTGTCTGTGCATGGTTTAAATGTGAATATTTCCATTATTTTCTTCCTACCTACATTTGTGGAAGCTTCCTTTTCTTGCCTCCTTCCCTCATTGCCTAGGGTAGTTGTGTTACTTTTCACTCCACACACAGCCCCAGCTCCTACAATAAAAATCTCAAAGGCTTGCCTCGTATACTATATGACTTGTTCTCTTTGTTAGAAAAAAAAGGTAATATTTTTATGATTTTTATTTGTTTTCATAATAATATGAGAATTCATTACAGAACTAGATTTCTACACAATAAAATTAATGTTCTTTTGTGTCATTGAATATATAGTTAGCACACAGTGAGGTTTCCTCTATTGTCTCAAAATGAAAACTAACAGGCTTTTTTACTAATAAAGATTGAAATTGATTCACAAATAAAGTTTTAATTATTTTTAATTCTTTGGTATTTTCTGTTCTACCATGAGTTCTATCATCAGATCAGATCTTCAGTTGTATAACACATTGCTGTTAACTGGCCAAATCATTGCACCCTGCATCTAGAACTTACTCATTTTGCTTAACTGAAGCTTCAGCTCTGCTAACTAGCCAGTTGCCCCTGACCCTGTGCCCCTGATGCTACTCCACATTGCATCTGTTACTTGATATTTTCCTGTACATCACATAGGTGAGATCACACAGTGTGCATCTTTTTGTAACTAGTTTACATCAATGAATATAACATCTTCAGGGTTCATCCTTATTTTGTGTATTGCAGGATACAAGAACACCAGTGTACTTGTATTTATGCTGCCTTTTCCATTCCCCCTTCATTTTAAATGGGAACAGAATGATTGCCTTATAGTTATTATGATCCAGCTCTCCAAGCAACCTTGAAGGGTATTCTGGGTACCAGGGGCTCTTAGTCATGCTGTAAATGACTGGAGATCTTGCAGTCTGCTCAGAGAGGCAGGCAGGAAGCTGCCATCTGTGATGTAGTGCTGTTTCAGGCATTATGTGACACCCTATCAGCCACTGAAGAATGTAGGTTTCTGCTGCTGTTGTGTAGCATCCTCTTCACTAGTGTTCACTCTCTGGAGATGAAGATTTATGGAAAACCATGTCTTAGATTGTTGTCTCTTCCTGTGTCTGCCATCTTGTTGAGCATAATTTCATTGGTTTTGGTGGACACTAATTGAGTGACCATATGCAAAGCATCCTCCCATTTTTAAGGAGACTGCAGCTATGAACATGAATACTTGCTGGGGGCAAAGAGACCTGAAAAGATAAAATGTGGCATATTACTACGAGAGTCCTAGAAGGACTTGAGCCCTTCTTGAAGGCGTCTTTTATTTCATTGGGAAATAAGATATGAGCAGAGCAGAGACAATAGTATGGGAATTGCATACCTCCCAAATAGAGATCAAATACTGTACTAGCCAGAAAAACAGATCCTAAATTAGTCTAAAGAAGTATTCCTTAGTAGAGAGTAGGGAGGGCGGGAAGCTGGAGAAATGGATCTGCAGTGATCTGCAGTGAAGAACACATACTCTGTTCACAGAGCCCTCACCCCATATTCTTCTTATGGAAGACCATGTTCAATTGCCCGCACCCACACTGGCTGGCTTACAACTTCCTATAATTCCCCTCCAGAGGAAACCAATGCCTCTGTCCCCCAAGGGCACCTGCACACAAGTGCACATACGCATGCAGACACACAGACACATATAGTTAATAATTAAAGATAAATTTCTTTAAAATGTGTTCTTATGAGACAAATTCATCTCTCAAAAGTTAATTCTGGGATAATAGTGGTGTGTAGGGAGTGATTATAAGAACTCTATAAAAATCACCCTCTCGATGGACTTATAAAAGCCTTTGGTCTATTCTAGACAACAATGGTTCGTATCAGGCTAGTCTCTCATCTAGGATCTCTTTAAGGACTCAGGTCCTCTTCCTGCCATAAGCGATCTCTTTTTCCACCTGGTGTCTGTCATTATTTCATCTGCTAAAGTGGCTCAGAGGAGGTTGGAGAATCGCCAAGAGGGAGAAATGTTTCTTTTTCTAATAAGATGATCACATGTCTTTTTCTAGTATGCTTACTTGACAAAGGACAGAAAAATAAAAACAGAATAAACCTGCAAAGCAGTTTACAGATCTCACACTAACACTCATTGACACAGATGCTCTACCAGGGGCTGGAGGGGTGGTTCGGGGGCTGAAGTCTTTGTTGTGCACGTGTGAGGACCCAGATTTGGACCATGCAAAGCTGGATATGCACGTCTATAACTCAGTGATTGTCCCCTCGAGGTGGGAAGGAGAGACACGGGAAGCCCTGCAAGCTCATGGGCCAGCCAGCCTGTGTACACAGGGGTGTGCAAGGGACCCTCCCTCAAACAAGTTGGAAATAAGGACTGACACCTGAGGTTATCCTCTGGCCCCTGGACATATGTGCCTATAACACACCGAGAGAGAGAGAGAGAGAGAGAGAGAGAGAGAGAGAGAGAGAGAGAGAGAGAGAGAGAGAGAGGATTTAAAATTCCATAATATTCTAGCACTCCAGCTTTCTATGACCTTTAACCTTCTCCAAATCCCCCCCTTACCTCCCTTCAGGTAGGAAACACATAAGGCTATTATTAACTTCCCTTTCTTGGCCCAAGATCTAATCTAGAGCTTAGAGAGGTTGGCTGGCTTGCCCTGAGGGCAGTATTCAATGAGTGTTAAGTTGGTATGGGATTTGATCTCAAAACTATACCCTTTAGCGTATCACCTCCACCTAGGGATCCCAGTGTGGCAAAGTAGACATGCCTTCACTCACTATCCTTTACCCACCCAGTCCCTGCTGTGATTGTTCCATGGAAAGATCTCTGGGCTCTGGTGTGTGATGACTAATGTCCTGTCCAAACAAATGTGTCAGCCTGGTCTCACTTACATTTTCCAATGGCCTTTTGCAATTTCATGCTGCTTCCGTAAACAGTATCTTGCTATAGATTATTACCACTTTACATCCCTCAGAGTTAACACCAGGCAATTATTTATGTCTATTAGTTTATTCGGAAGACAGGAAGGGTTGCGAGAATAAGGAAGTGGGTGGGAAGAGGGGCCGTGGGTTTAATTTATGGCTTAGGCGAATCCCTTCTGCGGTTCCTCGCTGCTGTGTTTACCGAGCAGTCACTGGGGCACCGAGACAGTCATACATCGTCATGATGAAATGCCAAGGCTGCCTTCAAGACCTAAGATGTCTCATAAATTGTATCTTCTCCTTAGATTATTCTAGGTTAACTCACTTCTCTGTCATACTGTCCTTCCAGGCCTAAGTAGGCTGTGGGGAAAAGGTGAGGCCTTGGCTGACTTATAGAGATTAAGCCTTTGATTTGACAGCCTCTTTGTAGTTTGAGGCCCGCTGTTGTTCCCTGTGGTAGCTTTACTGAAAATCTTTCTGACAAACAAAGGTAACTCCTTTCTTCCCCCATTAGCACGGAGGAATGCCAAGCATTCTGCTTGCTTTGAAAAAAAAAATCAGAGTCCTCCACAGGGATATCTTCTACCTAGCCTCTAGTGACACCCAAAGCATTGGCACTTAACAAGCACCATCACTGGTAATTACAAGCTGAAGGAGGAGAGGTCAGTGTATTCCCTGCCTGTGAGCAAAATTAACATCCTTCATCTTAACTGATAAGTGGTGTTTCATCTATTAAAAATTGTAGGCGCATGCAATTTAGTGAGTTCTTGACAACAAAAGTGGGTGTGTCAAGTCACAGTATGTATGATGTGTTGTCACACTTTCCACAGCATCGAGTCCAAAATGAGCCTTAAATCATCACCTGGATAATGACTAGGATACAGGTGCTCCAGACCTCCAAGGAGTATTGGTTTCTGAAATTGCCTGTGTAAATCACAAGGACTTTAACAGCCCCACCGTCAGACAGGATGCGCACTCACTGCATGTAGCCATTCTTCTCAATTCACTGAAGTAATGGAAGGTGCTTAGAAGTTCAGAATGTGAGTCTTCGAGGAAACATCACCAAAGAATTCATTGGCTACAATTGGAAATAAGGACCCATTGCCATCATGAGTGGTGGTGTGAATGTGTATATGTGCTTGTGTGTGTGTGTGGATGTGTATATTAATGTGTGTACATGTAAACATATGTGTACGGGTATACATGTGTATGTCTGTTATGAATGTGTATGTCAATGTGATAAATACATATGTGGTGTATCCCTTCATAAAAGTTCAAGCTTCTGTGTTAAAAATAGAAAAGCAAAGAGTTCAGAATTGTAGTTCACTTAGCAAATGCTCTCAAGGTTGCTGGAAGATTAAACACAGTAACCTTTTCCAACCACTAATTCTTTCAGGGTCCCTTACAACATGTCACTTCGTGACATCTGCAAACTCAATAAACTTTTAAAATCTGTCAACAGTTGAGTCTGAATATGGACGTGCCGGAAGAGTAGCCACGTCCTCTCATAGAGTTGTCCCAGAAAGCAAGGTAGAGGCAATCACAGGACCGGAAGGGGAGACATTGGCAGCTTTTCATTCTCTCAGATAGAACAAATGCCCAGTAGTGTGCCAGCCACCCTGAGGCTCAGAGCAGGGGGAGATTTAAACGCAAGTGCTGATGGAACAGAATCAATTTGGTCACAGGTGACTATGGATGTCTTAAATGCAGGCATGAGACAGTGTGTGAGCTATTTGTGGAGAGGAGACAGGACAGAATCTGGGGGGACCAGAACCTTTATTTATTACACTGCTTCTTAGGACCCACATTCCACCACTGAGTCACCAGTCTCCCTCATGCTTTTTGAGTATCTCCATTAGATGTGATAATAAGAGTGCTGAAGATAAGTGTGCAGACCCTATAACCAAAAGCTCAGAACTCAGAGACAAACAGAAAGCCATCCCGAGACCGCGCTGGGGGTGTAGCTCAGTCTGCACAGTGCTTGCCTAGTGTTCTTGGAGTCCTGCGTTCCATCCTCAGCATTAGCAGGTATGTGCTGCACACCTGTAATTGTGGCACTTGGGAGGCAGAAGTAGAATGATCAGAAATTCAAAGCAATTATTAGATACATAGTGAGTTCAAGACTAGCCTGAAACGCACGAGACTCTGCCAAAAAGATCATCCTAAAACATGTAAAAACATATGAATCATCCTCTCATGCAACTATTCAGAACATTTTCCATAAGCATGTACTATATACTAACCAGGCATTGGAAATATGCAATCAAATGAAACAAATATGTCCAGAGTCCTATTACTATTGGATAAGATTCTCATTAATTAGTTCTGACCTTTTCTTTTCTTTTCTTTTCTTTTTTTCCTGTGAGATAAACGTGGGATGAATCATGGGATTCCATAAGGATTTGAGATGATGTTAGAGGTCGCTTAGGAGTGACACAGTCCTTTCCCCACTTGCATACTGAGACAGACACTAGAAAAGGCACATCCAACACATAGCCATGGTCCACGCACATCCCAGGATAACCATAAGTGTGCCTCCTCCACCCCTTTGTAGGTGACAACAACATGTTCAATGTCAAAAGTTTGGACACTCCTGAGACTAGAGTTCTCTCAACTGTTTCTCTGTACCTGGGAAGCTGGCCCCACCAGTGAATTGAGTTTCTTGAGAATATTCCACATTCTGGCCCAGAAAGCATGGTGGCCTGTATGCTGGTATGAGGGACCTAATTGTGGCTAGGAGAGGAAATGACTTCAATTCCATGACAGGGAAGGTGAAAATAATCAGATATCCCCTGAGACTAAGAAATTATGGGGAAAAAAAAACAAAAAAACATGAGCCAACACACCTCTAAGCCCTAATGAAAGAGGGAGCAAGTTTTCTGCACCCCACCCCCTAAACAGGACTATACAAACATTCCTAATGGGCCCCCAGGACAGCTGCCAAAGGGAACAGTTTCTCAAAGAAGACTGGGCACTGGTCCTGTTTTACACATCCTCTAGCTGCCAGGAGGGCAGCTGTGTCAGGTAGAAAGCTTTCACCTAGCACCCCAAGTCTACTTCCTGTGGAGTAGAAGGGACCACCGCCTCCCCTAAGCCACTCATGCAAACTCTTTGTGGTCACAAGAATGTCTGTGTCAGTTTATATAAGAAAGTGTCACTTCACCTGCTATGGAGACAGGAGCTGGCTGTCTCCAGCTGCAGTACCACTTTAAGGCTATTCTATAGGATGTTTATTTTGAAAGCACTTAAGGCATTCCTCTATTTTCTCCCGAGCTATGTGAAAGTTCTCTCCGTTTGTTTTCAGTGATTAACAACAGGATGCTTTTTGGATTTTATCTGTTCTCTGATAGCCCAGTTAGTTTCAATTCTATTTCATATGACACTGTCCCTTGGTGACTTGTTAGGGTGGGACCATATGACAGAGGAGATCCCACACATCTTCTCCTTAGAATCTTGGACACAGACCCTTTTCTGTTTGTCCCTTGTCTAAATACCTCATCTTAAAATTTTCTGCCTTACACACAGTGGGTTCCTGGATTTGAATAAGTGAGTGCTTCTTGGGGTTTTGTTGTTATTGTTGTTGTTTTGTTGGGTGCTTGCTTTTCTGTAATTTGTTGTTGTACTTTAATTTCATGTGCAATGGTGTTCTGATTGCATGTGTGTCCCATGTATGTGTGGTGCCCAAGGAAACCAAAGAGGGCATCAGATCCCAGGGAGCTAGAGTTACAGATGATAGTTAGCCACTGTGTGGTTGCTGGGAATCAAAGCCAGATCCTCTGGAAGAGCAGCCAGTGCTCTGAACCACTAGGCCATCTCTCCAGCTCCTGAATACCTCATTTTTACTTGCTTTGTAGGCTTTTTGCTTTTTTGTTTGTTTGTTTTTGTTTTGTTTTCTCTTGTGTTGTCCTCCCTGCTGCTTTTTCAGTTCAGAAACTTCCAGCTGTTCCTTAGATTTGTTCCGTGGAAGTGTACTCTGCAGGGACAGGCCTCCTGGTCCATGGATGCACAGGCTCCTCTTTATAATTCCATATTGCTTTAAGGAAATCTTAGAGAAGAAGCAGGAAAGGATAACATATGAAGTGATTCAAATTGTGAGAAACAGCAGACAGACCTGATGACATGTAGCCATTGTTTGTGTGAAACAAAGGATTCCATGACAGAGGCATAATCAGTTATGTTTTCCTCCTTGGTTTCTGAGTCAGCCTCTGATCTCTCTTCTGACATCTCCTTCCCCCTCCTGGCCCAGCTGTGCTTCATCCAGCTATCAGGCCTTTGGCTACCCAGTTCCCTTTTTGTGGAGGCACCTCCTCCCTTCTGCCACCTCTGCTGCCACTCTCCACACCTGACTTCTCCAACTCCTTCCAACCACATTCATCATGTCCTAACCTGCATGAGCCCAGTACCTCTTCATTGCCTAAATGGCATTGTATCATTTCTAGAAAACGATTTTCCAGGGTCTAGAAACCCCATGAGGGCTTATGATTTTATGTCTTATTTTTAGCTGTTACTTCTCCTTTCAATGTGCCAGCTTCACACCTGTCCACAGTGTATTATGAGCAGACTCACCACCATTATCCTTTCTTATTTCCCGCCACTCCCATTAAGCTCCTTGTTCTTTCTAAATAGCTCCTTCCTAGTCTATGGATTTTCTTTTCTTTTTTTAAGTTTCCAAAGAAACCACTGGTTTCTTTGACTTTGGCAGGGCCCGGTGGATAAACTAATCCGAAACTCAACAGGCTGTGGGCATCATTCTTTGGGAGTTTGGCTGTAGCTTATCTGGCCTTATTTGGCCATCAGCTCTCCCCTGGTGCTCAGTCTGCTTACACATTCAGCCAGTGCTTGCTTTACTGTCACCTGTGCTGTGGATCTGTCTGTGACACTCCAGAGTCCCACTAGTGACTAGTATACATCACACATTTGGAGCCTCTGCCCTTTATATTGTGGAAAGATTAAGTAAAATCAGGGTTGGGTCTGGGCCGTGTCAGACTTCGTACAACTCTGTCCTTCTCACTCTGTTAGTGAAATCTGCTGACAGCATCGTATCTCTCAGGATTTAAATACCTGGAAACAAGGTTACATGACACAGATGTCTGTTCCTCTCTCCCTGAGCAGTGACATTGTTTTTACAGAAACTGGCTTTATTCATTCATAGCAATTTTGAGGGCAGTGAAAGCCCATATTTCTCACCTGTCAGCCTCTTCCCACAGCCTCCTTGAAATGCTTCTAGGGGGTAAGAACCTGCACAGGCTCCAGAGATGCCAGAGAGTGAGAACTGGCTGGTGAGTTCAGACAGCACTTTGTGGCTATCAGAACGCTGCCTTCATTTATGTGAGCCAAGATACATCACACATGTCTGTGTGCAACACAGTCAAGACTAAAGATAAACAGAATAGGTGTTTTGACCATGGACTCCCTGGGTGTCCTTGCTAGGAAACTCTTGTGCACACATCCTATCTACCACTGTTGACCTCTGTCTTCTTCTACACTTGTCCCTCCTACTCCTGTGGACTTTCTTTTCTAGAGTGTTGCCATGCACTGGTAAATGCCCAGGAGACTCTGCTCATTTCTTAGGTCTTAGACAGGACATGTACGTATATTGGGATGTCTCCATGTTTTCTGTATTTCAGTGTTCTGAAATGATGTGCTGGTGCCATGCCCTCAGGGGTTAATCACCCAAGTGTTTCTTATGTTTATTACATTCATTTATTTTGCAGAGGGTGTGCCATGACACACATGTGGAGGTCAGAGGACAACTTTCAGGAATTGGTTCTCTTCTTCCTCTCTGCCGGTCCCAGGGATCAAATTCAGGTCATTAGGCTTGGGCAGCATGTGCCTTTACTTGCTAAATCATCACACCAGTCCCAAAGTATATGAGCTTTAAAGTTAATTTGTGTATATAAATATATATGTAAGTACATATAACATAATATAATATAAAGTGTATAAATATAAATAAAATATACAAATATAAAAATAAAAGAAATATTTATAAAAGGGGAGTTTTCTTCATCTATACTCAAGTGTACAGGTTTCCAGTAATGGAAATGTCCTGTGGTTAATCCTGTTAAGAAGCACACCCTATACATTGTTTTGGCTTTTCAAGATCAAGAGAGCAATGGAGCTACATGGTGGGGCGCAGATTCCCAACTGCCCCAGTAACACTCTCGCTACATTTAAAGGTGTACCTTTTATATTATGTATTTTAACCACAATGAAAGTTATAGTTTTAGGGAAGAAAAAACACAATAAAAAGGGCATCAAAATGAAGTTGGCCCCCCAAAACAATGTTACTCTTCCTATTACCCAATGTACACATGAGGTATACACAAAAAGCATCTTATAAAAATAAATTAACAAATGAACACTTAGCATGATTTAACCATACTAGGTTTAATGTGTACAAAACAATTGTTGGGTACTTTGAATTAAGTCATGGACAGAAGTTGTGTTCCTTTTCCTTTCCTCACAGCGTGTAAAGTTAGAGAGTAAATTCCAAAGCTGCAGGAAGCGACAGGGCTGTTTAGCTGGTCGACCTGATTGTTTATGGCCTTTGAGAGCTGTTTGTAAACACCAGCCTCTGTTTTTCTTGGTTTCTCTATCACTTAGATGCTCAGCCCACAGAAGGAGAACGAGAGATATGGAACCAGATCGGTGCTGTCCTCCAAGACTCCGAGAGCATCCTCACCGACCTGCAGGCTTACAAAGGGGCAGGACCAGAGATCCGAGATGTGAGTCAATGATCATATTGAACTGACTAAACCATGTGAGGAGAAAGAGAAATCTTACACACAGATACACACACACACACAGAGGAAAATTACCCTGCCTCTGCCACTATCCTCATCAGAACACACTACTGTCAGGATGCTACTGAAATAGTCCATTAAGATGTGGCTTTTCTACTTCAAGGTCACCTAAGTATAGAAATTATTACAGACTTGCAAGAATGGAATGTTTATTGTGGAAAAGGCACAATAGCTGCAGCCTCTACTCTTTATAATGAGTAGTTTTTAGATGAATCAAGTGCTCATGGAGAGACCTAAGTATCTTCCTTTTCCAATGTATTTTCTTCCCAAGAACACAGCAGCAAGTGAGATGAGTCAAGGTCTACCTGGGACCCATTAGCTTTATGCTCAGATGTGGAAACTGCCTTTGAGAATGAGTTCTTTGAGGGAACTGTCCAGATAATCACTGTCAACTGAGGTGGTTCTAGTTCTGAAAGCACACCGGGGTTGCATTTTTAAAAACTAAGTCATTTAGGGTACTTTGGTGTGGGCTTATTACTTTTCTTAAACAGAACACTCACCTCCACCCCTTTTTTTCCTGTAGGCAATTCAAAATCCCAATGACATTCAACTTCAGGAGAAGGCATGGAATGCGGTTTGCCCTCTGGTCGTGAGGCTGAAGAGATTTTACGAATTTTCCATCCGGCTTGGTGAGGGCTCACTTACAGTTTTCATGTCCCTCATGGAACTTCTTCCTGTGCCACTTGAAAGGGTAGAAGGAACAGCTCTACACATTGGGAAATATCCCACAATTATCCAGTGCCATTATATGCTGTGAGGACATTCACCAGCCACTGCCATCTTTCTTGTTTCTTTTCATCTACCATGTGCTTTTTACTCTGAAAGGTACTGATTGACACACTGAGAGTCTCTGGTGGCTCCTGGTTTCTTGACACTTTGTCACTGTGTTCATCTGCATCCAGTTCTTAAAAGCTTACTGACCTCATTCCTCAAATATTTTATTTATTATTGCTATGTATGTGCGTGTGTGCCTGTGTGAGTTTAAGTGTACCATTTGCATAGAAGAAATTTGAGAGGCCAGAAGGAGGTGTCAGATTCATCGGAACTGGAGGTACAGATGGTCATGAGCTGCCATGAGGGTGCTAGGAACCAAGTCCTGTCCTCCGCAAAGTACTCTTAACAGCTGAGCCATCGTTTCAGCCCAGTCTCGGTTGTTGTTTTAACTTATTCTTCTCTCGTACATTATATTGCAACCAAAGTTTCCCCCACTCCATCCCAGATCCGTTCCTCCTTCAGTTTTCTACAGAAAAGAGCAGGCCTGCCAGAGATATTAAGCGTACACAGTATATCGAGTTATAATAAGACTAGGTACACAAACCCTCATGTCAGTGTTGGACAAGGCAACCCAGTAGGAAACAAAGGGTCCCAAGAGCAGGCAAGAGTGTCAGAGACACCCACAGTGTTGCTGTTGGGAGCCCCACAAGAACACCTACCCAGCTACATGACCATAACATATATGCCGAGGACCTAGGTCAGACCCATGCAGACTCTGTGATTGTGACTTCAGTCTCAGTGAGCCCTTATGAGCCCTTCCTAGTTGATTTTGTGGGCTGTGTTCTCATGGTGTCCTTGACTCCTCTGGATCCCACAATCCTTCCGCCCCTCTTTCCCAGTGTTCCCCAAGCTCTGCCTAGTGCTTGGCTGTGGGTCTCTGTATCTGCTCCCATCAGTTGGTGGACGAAGCCTCTGATGATGATGATGCTAGGCTCCGGTCTACTGGTCCCAGTTCTTAATAACAACCAACAAAACTTGATTAACTGAATGTGAAATGTAAGAAAATAGACTTAGCATTTTTACTTTAGCTTTAAAAATTAAAGCAAAACCGTGAGTAGCATGACTCTGCAGAAGCTGGGTTGGAAGCCAATGAAGTTGACAGACTAGATCCATTGCGAGTACTTGGGACTTCATTTGTTAATATTGTATATCTGGAATGAGAAAGGTAGTCAGCAGCTTCTGCTTTAATCTGCCACTAAGGCGAGTGCTACATTTAAAGAGGAAAACCAAAGTTAGTATCAGGACTGTGATATTAAGAAGACTCAATGTTGAGACAAGCTAAGAGGCAATGTGAACAGATACCATATGCAAAGAAGGCTACCTCAAACTCTCAGACGGAAGAAAATTGAGTTCCCTGTTTCCTCTGTATGCATCTGGATATGGTGGTCTGAAATTCAAAGGCGCTGAGTTCTACTTCAACAGGAAGAAAAAGACGCATCCATCAAAGCAGGCTATGGTACACCCTGCTGCCTCTGAAGACAGTGTGTTCGCACTGTTAGGGATGCCCAGGAGAGTTTAGAGGCATTCCCTATAAAGAGGCTAAAGAGATAGCAGGACTACAAAGAGACAGCGATGTCAGCTTTTCCTGTTATGTGCTAAACAGTAAATATTTGTGTCTTGTGAGCTGTCCTAGCTTTTTAATAACTCAATTTTACCATCATAGTACCAACACCAACATAGCCCTAATCTATACAAGGAAGGATGGGCATATCCACCTTTTAAATAGAACTTTATTTATAAAAACAAGCAGTGGGCCAGATTTGGCCTATGGGTCTTACGTTATCAACCCCTGGCATAGAAGACTAGTTAAATGTCTCTGCTGTTAAAAAAAAAAAAAAAAATATATATATATATATATATATATATACATATATATATATACACACACACACACACACACATACACATGCACGCGCACACACACACACACACACACACATATGAAACAAAAGGGTGGAGAATGATTAGAAGAAATAGACAAATGGAAGGGATGATATTATTGTAAAAACAATAACTAAGGTAACTATGGTGGTAGATTTATAGAGAAATATCCTTGTGGGGGGGGGGTAGAAACAGCAAGTGTAGAAACAGAAGCACACTAGAGATCTAGAATTCCCACCATGTGAAACAAGTGAGTTAACCCATGTTGGTGTCTTCTTCTGTTGCTGACTGACTAGCTAAACTGCCTGGCTCCATAAAGCTCTGACTCTTCTGTTTCTGTTGGGCATGAGCCCAACTCCAAAGCTAGAGTTGCACGCCTCTACCCCAATACCTGGGGAATTTCTGTGGGTGCTACAGGTAGAAAGTAGGTACTCCAGTTTGCACAGCAGACATTTTACTGACGGTGCCTTCTCCTTACCCCACTCATCTCACCCTGCATCGTTAGTGGCTCTCACAAGTTCCATATAGTTGTGGTTTTCTAAAAGGCTCAGGGATTGAGGTTACTAAGTGACCTGAGCTTGGGAAACACATGAAAGGGACTAGCCATGCAGGTTGCCTCCAAGAACATCAACTTGAGCTCAGTGCCATGTATCTAAAGGATGCCTGTTGGTCCACCTGCTATATCTTTCCATCGCTCTCTCTCTCTCTCTCTCCCTTTTGGCTTCCAGAAAAAGCGCTTCAGAGTTTATTGGAGTCTCTGACATGTCCGCCCTATACACCAACCCAACACTTGGAACGGGAGCAAGCCCTGGCAAAGGAATTTGCAGAAATCTTACATTTTACCCTTCGATTTGATGAGCTGAAGGTCAGGCCACACACGTGCTGTGAAAATTGAACTGGGTACCGCCGCTTTATAGCTATTCTGCCATGGCTGTGGAGTGGGGGTGGGAGAGTAAGATGTACCATCTTCCCCAAGGAGGCTTATAATGAGGTGAATATTTGCATTCGGTGTGGTTAGAGTAATCTGAGGGGATGCTTTCCTTACATGTGGAAATTTGCAATCTGTCAAGTGAGTGGAGAGAAAACCCTTATTAAGTGCCTTTTTCTCACTGGGAAACATGTTTCCCCTGAAATACAGGCCATAGTAAGAACAGGACATAATTCAGAACACTGGAATTATAGCCTCTTATTTTTAACTGTTGCTCCAGCACTTGGATGACAAAGAGAATCCTGCCATATTTCTAAGCTCTCGTGTCTGAGCTCCTGATGTTGCTCCCTCACCTGTTTCTGGGAACTCACCTTCTTTCTTCTCTTCTGGATTAGATGAGGAACCCAGCTATTCAGAATGACTTTAGTTACTACAGAAGAACAATAAGCCGCAACCGCATCAACAACATGCACGTGAGTACCTGCACCTCCCCGGCTGGGGCCGCAATCTTTCTGTGGCTGCTGTGACTTCTGCCTGTGGCAGGGCACAGAGAAGAGGCGGAGTCCTTGCCGGTAACTTGTTTGTGGAGATGGTGACTTGCTTTTTAAAACTGTGTCTTCTCTTGTTTCCATCAGCTAGACATTGAGAACGAAGTTAACAATGAGATGGCCAACCGAATGTCCCTCTTCTATGCGGAGGCCACACCCATGCTGAAGACTCTTAGCAACGCCACAATGCACTTTGTCTCAGAAGTAAGTGCAGCTGAGCAGCACAGAGTGCCGTTTCATCACCTTGCCTGCATGCTGCTAGTAGGGCTAATGTACATCTGTGTCTCTCCATTTAGAATAAAACTCTGCCAATAGAGAATACCACAGACTGCCTCAGTACCATGACAAGTGTCTGCAAAGTCATGCTGGAGACACCGTAAGTGACACCAGAGGTGTGAGCGTGGCTAAGTGTTCACCCAGCTTGGACCTGTTCAGATGTGATGACGGTGACATGTCCTCTTTCAGATGTCATGTTAAAGTTTCCATGTACAGTATTTGCTTGTTTCATAAGTAACTCAAGGGTGGTCCATGTCAATGGTGTATATCCATTTCAGAACTGAAAAAGCTGAGGCCCTGAAGGTTGATTGACCTCAGCAAGTTTTTACCGCTTGTCTGATGCTATAAGACTTGCAAAGAAATGGAAAGATGGGCTAGATGTGTTGGTATTATTACCAACATACTGTAGAGATCTAGAACCGAGAATAGCAATGATAAGACTATTGCAAAAGTAATCCCCACCCAACTCTCTTCACTTTCTGTTTCTTTGTTCCTAAACTGGTTGCCAAATGTTCACTGTAAAAGATGGCTGAGGTCATTAAGGATGAAGCACACAGTCACAGGTTGGGCTTGGACTCAGTCTGGGCTCCTCACTATGACTATGAATGAATAGCCCAGCTTCTCTGGACCTTCCTTGTACTCTGCCTCCATTAAAGTTCCCATAATTCCATCTGCTCTCTAAAGTGTTTAGGAGACCAAAGTGTCACAAGCACCATATAAGAGCTGTTTTCAAATTTAAAAAAAAAATGTTTTTAATCCATTTATATGTTTGCTGTGTATATATGTGCGTGGTATTCATGTGTCTTTCATTTGAACTCAAGCTGGCTAGTCAGCTTGCTGCAAGCATGCCCTGTCTCTGATTTCTAAGAATTGGGATTGCAGGTGGGCCACTGTCTTCATCAGGGTTACTTGCTGTGATGAAACACCATGACCAAAAAGCAAGTTGAGGAGGAAAGGGTTTATTTGGCTCACATTTCCACATGGTAGTCCACTGTTGGAGGAAGTCAGGACAGGAACTCAAGCAAAGTTGGAACATGGAGACGTGAGCTGATGCGGAGGCCATGGAAGGGTGCTGCTTACTGGTTTGCTCCCCAAGCCTTGCCCAGACTAGTTTTTTATAGAACCCAGGGCTACCAGGCCGGGGATGACACCACAGTGGGCTGAGCCCTCTTGCATCAATCACTAATAAAGATAGTGCCCCTGCAGGCTTACCTACAGCCCAGTCTTCTGGGGGCGTTTTCTCAGTTGAGGCTTTCTCTTCTCCACCGATTCTGGCTTCTGTAAAGTTGACAGAAGAGACGCCAGCACAACCACCACATGCCTGTCTCACATCTATATGGGCACTGAGGGTCCAAACTTGGTTCCTCTTTCTTGTGCAGCAAGTGCTTCACCCAGTGAGCCATCTCTCCTGCCCCATAAAAGGATATTAATTTCAAATATTTCCTTCATATCAAAGCTAAGCTTTATCTCACGACAGAAATAGTAATTTCCTGCATTGTGGGGCCAATTCATAATAAAATTGATGCTAAAAGCATCTCCAGCATTGGCCTAAATTATTGCAATCATCGGGGCCCCTATCAAGGCAAGTGAGCAAAATTTAAACTCCGCAAATAACTCCCAGGTACATAATTTCTTTGAGATATCTGCCAATCCAAGTTCATCCGCAGCCTGTTTCTTAACAAAGGAGGAGATTCCAGCTGGAGACAAGAGAGCTGTGTAGAAATGAGGCTGAGTCTCTTTCTCTGTAATGAACCCATTATTCTCTATAATCTTGGACAGCCAGAGGGGCTGGCTATAAAATATTCAAGACTGATGGGCAGGAGTTGATGTACATGGTGAGCTAGCTGCTGAAAGGAAGCAGAGAAGGGAATTTACTGCCCTCTAATTTACCTTATTTTTGCACTGAATTGCTCGTACGATGGATTCAAGGCAAATTATCATCTTGGGTCTTTTCAAGAGCATATTAACCTGGTTGTTGCAGGTCCTGGATGAGCTCTCCAGGGTGGGGGTGGGGGGCTGAGGGGTGGAGGCATAGCCAGTTGTGGATCTCAGAATGCTTGTGTTCCAACAGGGAAGTGATGCTGTGGCTGTGTCTTCTCTTTTAGGGAGTACAGGAGCAGGTTTACAAGTGAGGAGACACTGATGTTCTGCATGAGGGTGATGGTAGGGGTCATCATCCTCTATGACCACGTGCACCCCGTGGGAGCTTTCTGCAAGACATCCAAGATCGATGTAAGAATACTCATGCACTGCACTTTCCACATACAGTCCCATGAATGCCAGCAGGTAGACCGTGCTTCTCTTCCTCTGGCCTCCGTCCCTCACTGAGAAAGAACTCTCCAAGATTCCCAGTCTTGTAGATGCTTGGCATATATCTTCAAAGCAAGTAGTCCACTCTCATGTGATTAAGAAGAGACATCCAGCTTCCTATTGAGCAGAGATGACCCACCCTTCACACCTCCCTTGTGTCTATCCCAGGTTCCCTGTCTGTGCACCTTTTGTACTGTCTCTGTGCTGTAGAGTTTGGAGTTTCTGCATTGCAAGGCATGATGGTCAAGGACCACATGGCCTGCCAGTTTTCTCTTTGATCATACCTTGCCTGCTGCCCCACCAATTGTCCTGCCTTTTCATATTGCAATACCCACGAGTCTCTCCACTACCTCCTCTTCCTATTGGTGGATTTCTTCCAGGAAGATGTAGCTCATTCTGGAACACATTTCCTGTGCCCCACATAAGTAAAGCCTTCCTTCTCCTCTGGTCCTCAGATCATTTAATAGTTTGCTTTTTGTAACATTCCCACAGCCTCCAGCTTTTTAAAAGGATAGAGGCCATGCTCAGTGCACCTAATGTCTGGGATATTGTGTCTGATATCCAACAGATGCCCCCGCGGAGCTTCTATTCAATGCATAAGTGTGAGGGAAGGAGGGAAAGAAAGCTAGAATGCATATGCAGAGACCTTTGGAAGCACATGATCTCTGCAGTTGCTCTCCTTTTGACTGCAGAATACGACACTATGCTTTAAGCCAGCATTTACCTATAACACTGTATTAATTCATTACTTTTTCTATTGATGTGATTAAATACCCTGAAAAAAAAAAAACTTACAGAAGAGTTTCTTTTGGCTCACAGTTCAGGGCACAGACCATCATGGTGGGTTGGCAGCAGGAGCTGGAGGTAGCCCGGTCCAATCTATTCATATTTAGGAAGCAGAGAGAAATGAATACAGCTCTTTGTGTTTTGATGGGTGGATGTGCCTAGCAAATCAGAATCCTGCTCTGTGCACTAATTCAACATATATTTCACTTGCAATAAGTGTATGTGGTGAAGACCTTACAACAAAGAAGTTGATTGTATTCATTGTGGGGGCTTAAAGCCTTTGTGCTACAGACTGAGCACATGTAACTACGAAGAACTCCTAGGGCATCTTAGTTTACCATAGCCATTGATTACCATAGCCATTGATTACCTTGCCACAGAGTCACCAACTAAAAATATTGGGCAAAATGAGGCCTTTGTGCTCTTCATCTTCTCTTTGTGATTTTGTGCATGTGTGTGTTCACATATGTTTGTGGATTTGTATGCTGATGCACACACCTACAAAGATCAGGGGAGGATGTAAGGATTTCTGGGCTGTCACTTTTCATGCTATTCCTGGGAGACAGGGTCTCTCACTGAACCCAAAGCTTGTGCATTTGATTAGACCGGCTGGTCTGTCATCTCCTGGTACCCACCTATCTCCACCCAGAAGTTCTGGGGGTCATGGGTACATGCAACCAGAAATGACCTTTGTGTGTGGTTTGTGGGGATTTGGATTCAAGTCTTCATGTTCTTCGTGTGTGTACAGCAAGTTTTCTTACCCACTCAGCTGTCTGCACAGACCTTCTCACCCTAATTCATAAAAAGCTTAGCTGTCTATGCTATTTACTGAATCTGTTCTCAAGCAGAGAATATGTTGATTTTCCTGGGAATTATTTGAGCCTATTGATAAATGCAGATTAAGAAAGGCTGGTTAATGGTGAACTGTGCATGTGCCTCTGAGAAAGTTTTAAGCTTATTAAACACCAGATATATCTGAGGTGGGTTTGTTATTCCGGATACCACTTTGTTTCTAAACCAGCAGTTATAGGCTCTGGCCTGATAAGTCCTGAGGACATTAGGATCAACTGTGAGGCCGTGGAAGAGGTGCTGTGTGCACACACAAAGGGCGTGGTCTGGTTTGCAGAAAAGACATGCAGAAAGTGCTAGAAACTAGTTGAAGGAGAGAACAGTCTGTCTAGAGGCAATGGTATAGGAAGGGGTAGTTGAGGTCATCCATCAAGGACTTTTTTCAGATGGATAGAGGGACGGGAGAGTCAGAGCAAAATCACTAAGACACGAAAAGATGAGATCAGGCAGCAATCTTGGTAGAAGGGAAGATGTGTGGGGATGAAGCAGTGTTCTCAAGCAATTCCCACAGAATCTTAGGAAGTAGCTCCATACAGACTCCCACCTTAACGTCTATCCCCATCCAAGACCTTGCCCACAATTCCAGACCACGCTCGTTATGGATACATGAAACATGGCCATCCCCAACTACAGGTCCCTGGTAAACCCTATATCAGATATTGGCCCATTCTCTCATTGAGAATCTAAGCTAGAAGAAAACCCATCACTCTCAGATGCTGGGAATTGTCTGTGTCCCCCTTCCTTATGCTCATAAGTTACTAGGGACTGACCGTCCATCCTTGCCCCCTGTGTTTCAGCTCACTGCCACCCCCACTGTCATATCTACTCGTCCTTGTCTTCTTGTCTTTGTTTCTTCTGGTCCTTTCCTATACTCATATACTATATTTATACAATGCTTAACACCTGCCAAGAGTATTTTCTACCAGGAAAAGCCTCCAAATTCCTACTGTGTCGCTAAACCCCACACTGGCTCTGGCCCTGAATGCATTTCTGCCGGTTTCTTGTTCTTCACACCCACGGTTTTAATCATCCTGAAAAAGAACTAGAAACTCCTCAAGAGTGCCCACTGCACATCCACCTCCTTCTTCATCTATGCTCTCACTGGCCCTTGGGATGTCGTCACATGTACACTTAGCACACTGTGATAATGAGCTACCTGGCTTTCTTCTCCCAGTAGACCCTCAGCTGTAATGGAAGAGGGCCAAATTCTCTGCATCTCCAGGCCTGATGCCATCATAAACCTAGGGTGGCACATAACTTGCATATTTGTAGCCTCTCTCCAAACTTGTATCTTTGATAGACATGTGTAGTTGACTGTGGCATTCATTTTTCTGTGACCTCCAAATACTTCCCAGTCCTGGCTACTTTCAGCAACTGGCTGGGTCTATCACACTATTACCATAGAACTTTTGCATATTAGAAGTTTGACCATAGGAGGTGCTGAGAAAGTAGTGCTCTGTAAGTAGCTGTTTGCTATAACCAAACTCATCAGATGCCTGCACACTGTGTGAATGTGTAAGATTAAAATAAGTGATTGGCTTTTTATAGAAAGATCTTTGCTTTTCCAAAGCATAAGTAAAACACTACAGGATATGCATAAAATTTACTGGATCTATGTAAATTTTAATTTTCATGGCAGAATTAGATAACTTTAATTCCAAGGCCCCAGAAAACTTAGAAATGTATAGAATCTCATGGTCATACAAAGTAGCATGGATTAAAAACTAGGCTTTTGGCCTCTATAATGTTCATATTCGTTATAATTGCCCTTTACCAGTCTTCTGAGAGACAGGTAAGACACAGGCCTGCACTTCTAGGAGTTACTGGTCTATGAGAGAGACAAATTATTCACTTGGGGGCTAGTCTATCCTGAGTTATCTAATGGATACAAAGCCATATTAGGATCACAAATCAGTGGTCATGACTATCTCTGGTATGGATGCTAGGATCCTAGGGGCCATGATGATAGCTCAGTCTGTATAGTGTTGACCTAGCAAGCATTAGCAATGAGTTGTCTCCAGAAAAATAAAAGCCATATGCTTTTGGTGTGTTTGCATTCCCAGCCCTGGGACAGAAGAGATGGACAGATCCCTGCAGCTTGCTCATCAGCTAGCCCACCCTAGCTCAGCAAGCTGCAGGCCAAAGAGACCCTGTCTCAAAAATAAGTGGAGAGTACCTTAGGAATGACAGCTGAGCTTGTGCTCTGACCTGCACATGTGTGCAACACACAGGTGCCTGTACACACACACACACACACACACACACACACACACACACACACACACACACCTGGGGGCTGGTGAACTTGAGACCTTACAAAATAGTAAGAGTGTGAAAGTCAACAGCTCAAAAAGGAAAAGCATTCTTAGCAGAAGAAACATTCAGTTACTGAGTGTGTAAAACACTTAGGGACTCCCAACCTGGAACCAAGGAGAGCGATTTCTACTCCTGGGCTGGGCTCCAGAGTATAAGGCAAATGTTTCTCCCCCAAAGTCAGTGAGATATACACTTGTGGTACAGGATGAAAATCAATAGACATTCATTAGACATAGGCAATCATAAAGAACTCCTGAGGAGCCTGGAGGAACGGTGTACCATCCTGAGAGAGTAGAGGCATTTGTATATAGTCTCCATGTGCCACTGCTACAGAGAGCTGTTAGTATGGACAGATGTCACCATGGACAGAATTACCAATGCAGTAACAAAGTCCTGTACTTTCTTCTTCCAGATGAAAGGCTGCATAAAGGTGTTGAAGGAACAGGCCCCAGACAGTGTGGAAGGCCTGCTGAATGCTCTCAGGTGAGCCTGTCTCTGGGGTAGGCTGATAGAGCGGGTGCCCTTTGAAACCATGCAGATGTGGATGTGGCTGGGGGCCCAAAGACTGAGCATCAGGCTTAACCCTTCACTTGTTTTAACATCATTCATCTTCCTAGCTACACCAGGAGGTCAGCACCAATTTTATTCACTTCCTATAGATGGGAGAAATTGAGGTAACTTTTTTTGGGAGGAGTTGGGGTTTTTTTTAGGGTTTTGGTTTTCAAGGCAGGGTTTCTCTTGTAGCCCTGTCTGTGCTGGAACTTGGCTCTGTAGTCCTGGCTGGCCTTGAACTCAGGGATCCACCTGTCTCTGCCTCCTGAGTGTTGGAATTAAAGGTGTGAGCTACCACACCTGACTATGTGAGCTCAAATAACTTTTCAATGTCCAATTGTAAAGGGCCAAATTAAGACCTATACCCGGGTGTTGGTGGCTCCCTGGATCTTAGGTGTGATTCTTGTCCATGACATTCTGTGAGTAGTGGGGTCTCCTGAAAAGGAAAGTGTCCAGTTCTCATGTCTCTCTTCACCAAGGGCTCCCAACCCTGCCAATGTGGAGGGGAGTTTCCAGGCCCTGAGGTTGCAGGCCAAATAAGTTAAATCACTGGCCTGGAAGCTCAAGCATCTCGTGCATGTGTGTGTGTGTGTGTGTGTGTGTGTGTGTGTGTGTGTGTGTGTGTGTGTGTGTGTGTGTGTGTGTGTGTTTGCTTCTGTTTGCTTGGTCCCAGCTTCCCAAAAGGACTCCCACAAGCAGCTGCCAGAACCTGTTATTTACTGCTGGATGCCTGAACATTCCGCCAGCTGTAGCTTGTTTCCACCCCTTAGGCATCTTTCACTTTTCCCAAGGATACATTTGCTTAATCCACTTCAGGGAGGGGAGGGTTATTTTTAGCTGCGCTACATCCAAAAGAATTTGCTGAACTGCACAAACCACCCTTCTGGAGGATCTCAATCAGGAAGACTTATGGACTCTACTGTCTTAGCCTTTCAGTCCCCTCGGTTCTATGCAGTGTAATGCCTGCAGTAAACATGGGTAAGCTGAAGAGTGATGAGGCAGAGCTCACTTCTACATGCAATGCTCGACCTCTAGCACCTTGTCAGGTGCAACCATTGCAACCCATAGACTCAAGGGTGTTCTGTGATCCTCCCTCAATCGATGAAGAAACTAGCTCTCTCAGGACACTGAAGTTACTGCTTTTCTGAGTTGCCAAAATCTTTGAGATTATGCATATCATTACCATAAAAGCCTCCTGAATCCTAGGTTTTTCCCCAGAGAGGACTGTAAACATGCCTTTTATATTCATTAAGAAGACTTTAGCTTCTGAATTTCTGGAACCTTCCAGTTTCGTTCTAGCTGCCAAAACATCCTGGAGATTAGGGCATTGTGTCAAGCCATGAGCCCCATCCCAGAGTGGGAATTTGTATTTCCTGAAGACACATGATGACATGGGAACAGTGGAGGCTTCTGAGGTAGCCAGGCATAGGCTCAGGCCAAAAGTCACAGATTGTTCACAAATCAAAACCATCTGCTGGGCCATTCAGAGCAAGCCAGTTTGACCTTCAGCTTTCTCACCTGTGGAATCAAGTCACTTACTTCATTTGGAGAGTTGTTTGTGACTGGAATGGGATCTTACACAGAGCACCTGACATATGGTCCAAGTTTTGTTGCAGGTCTTTTTTCTTTTTTCTTTTTTTTTAACATTCCTTTTTTTTTAAATAATTTTTTAAATTTTTTATTAATTTATTCTTGTTACATCTCAATGGTTATCCCATCCCTTGTATACTCCCATTCTTCCCTCCCTCCCATTTTCCCCTTATTCCCCTCCCCTATGACTGTTCCTGAGGGGGATTTCCTCCCCTTGTATATGCTCATAGGGTATCAAGTCTCTTCTTGGTAACCTGCTGTCTTTCCTCTGAGTGCCACCCGGTCTCCCCCTCCAGGGGACGTGGTCAAATATGAGGCACCAGAGTATGTGTGAAAGTCAGACCCCACTCTCCACTCAACTGTGGAGAATGTCCTGTCCATTGGCTAGATCTGGGTAGGGGTTTGAAGTTTACAGCCTGTATTGAGGAGACTTTTTTTTTAGGTTGCAGTTTTGTGTACCTGCATTTGTGCCCCCTGGTGGTGGCAATGGTGATAAGCACAGCCCCTACAGTAGACAGTCATCAATGTTTAAGTTCTAGAATGACATATTGAATTGTATAGCTCAGCCTTGTTAGCTTCAGTGGACAAGATGCTGAATTAAGCGGTGTGGACTCTATCCCTTGAAAATTAGAACAATTTTGTCTCTTCTGTGTGATCATTTGATGAGCTTTTTTTTATGTTTTTGCTTTTTTTTTTTTTTTAAGGACTTGGTTTAACGATCATCACACAAGAAAAATCAAATATCAAAGCTGCCTAAGAAGCTTGGCATTGTGATGTGTGCCTATAATCTCTTTAACATAGAGGGTGAGACAGGAGGATTTCCATGAGTTTGAGGCCAATTTGGGTTCAGAGTGAGGGCAATGTCAACAAAGCAAAGTTCAGTCAAAGTCAAATCAAACATCAACTTACAAGGAGTATATGAAGTGAACACCAACACATGGCTCTTTGCCTAAAGAAATGAGCCCACATTTCTTATTTACAAATTTCAATTGGGCGAGTCCTAACATCCAATCCTCTTTCTCTGTTCAGGTTCACCACAAAGCACTTGAATGATGAATCGACTTCCAAACAGATTCGAGCGATGCTTCAGTAGAGCCCCGCTCGGAGAAGAGGATCTGTGTGCTGACCTCAGAAGATGTATATGTTTACATAATTTAATACAGATTGATGTTAATACTTGTGTATTTACATAACCATTTCCTTCTTGTCACTGAAATATATGGACCTTAATTTGTATCCTAGCTGATTCAACCCAGCAGAGCATAAATTGACTTGAGAGCCTTACCTTTGATGTCTGACATGAAACTCCTTTCTCCAAGGGCCAAACTTGGAAACTTCGATATTGGCTGTTGAGTCCTGTAATGACACCTGTAGCAATCAGAAATTCTTAATAGCTTGTGGTATTGTTTTAATTCTAGATGTGTTATCTCTCTGGGAATATAGTTGATAGAAACACAAAGTACTTGATTTCCTGTGTCGGCTCAGATACAAGAAACAGACACATTTGTTACCCTGACAGAGAGAGACAGAGAGAGACAGAGAGAGACAGACAGAGAGAGAGAGAGAGAGAGAGAGAGAGAGAGAGAGAGAGAGAGAGAGAGAGAGAGAGAAAAGAGATCCAAGATAAGAAACTGCATGTGGCGAGTGGAGCACACGTGTTCTGAGTTCAGCACACCCCACCCTCTTCCCTCTGCCTGCAAACCCCACGTGCAGCTTTTCTGTATGCACGTGTTTTATTAATCCAAATATTCTCCTTCTGTCTGGATTTGTGTCCCTTTTCTTCCCTTTTAGTTTATGCAAGTGGAAAACTGCCTGTGTTTTAATCTGCTAATGAGGAGGCAATGGGACAGATAGAGGGGTTCTTGCAGGAGGGTTGGGGAAAGTGGCTATCTTAAGAGTATTTGAGAGAGTTGGCATCAGGACAGTCATATCTGTATCAATCCTCTGCCTGCAGGGACAGATAAATGGAAGTCCGGTTGTGAGAGCAAAAATAAGACCACTCACCTCCCAGGAGACTGCAGAGTTCTAGGTACTTCACCCCTCTTGATAAGGAAGCCTGTTTTCTCTACCAAAATGTCAGAGCTGAGAACTAAAGCACTTTGTTAATTACCAGAAAACTGAAGCAATGTAGAGAGAAGAAATCTTGGATTTTTTTCTGATTACCAGGTGTCAGCCCCCACCAGTCTGAATACTTTGGCAAATTCACCTTCCTCATGTATAAAATACAGTCTTGGGGCTGGAGAGATGGTTCAGTGGTTAAGAATACTTGTTGCTGTTGCAGAAGACCTGGATCCAATTCCCAGCACCCACTGGGTGGCTCACAACTACCCATTACTCCAGTTCCAGGGGATCCAATACCCTCTTCTAATCTCTATTGGCACCAGGAATGCACATAGTGCACTTATATACATGCAGGAGAAACACTTATACGCATAAAATAAAATAAATGTTTTTAAAATATAAAACAGATCATTTCTAAGAGTCCTGGAAGGCTAGTAGGAACCACCCCACCAACAATCCTTCGTGCATAAATTCCAGTGTATTTCCCCACCCATCTTGATGATTATCAGTATGGCCAGGTCTATAGTCATTCTGCCTGTAGGTCAGAGCTGAGTTAGGTTGGAATCGTGGAAACATATTCTGACCTCCAGTGGAAAGAGATGGGCATATATGAGGACTCCTACATAGAACTAGATCCCTGGGCATTTCCCACCTGACTATATGCTCTTTCCTTTTTACCATGTGGCCTACAGATGTATACAGCGGAGTAGCATATGGATCCTTGTAAAGACATCCTGAGTACAGCCTGGGTTATTAGTTGCATATCTCTGCTAGGAGGATAGAATTTTCTAGACAACTGATGAATGATAATCCTAGAAGTCAGGTCTAGGATGGTCAGGGTGTGGCATCATTTGGTTTGCAGCATTCAAAAAAAAAAAAAAAAGAGCTGTGAAATATCAACACTTCCAGACTAGGATGGTCATCTGACTTTTGTTTCAATCCTCCAAGAAAGAGGTTACTTGATTTATTTATAAAAAAAAAAAAAAAAAAAGCAAAAAATGGGTTTATGTGTCAGTGTAGTAAAGAGAAAGGGGAAAGGCCTTGTCCCCTGGAGATTTACAGAATCGTGCTAAATGGCTTCTGTTACCTTGTCAAACCTAAGAATTCCAAAATCCAGAGAAAGTCAGAAAATGTGGGGTGAGACTTTGTCCAATATTCAGCTTTAGGGATGCTCTATTTGGTAGCCATAGGCAATGCTTAGTTGGGCAACTCCCAAGCCAACAAGACTAGGGACGCACAATACTTAAAAGCATTCATCCATTTGCCCTTTCCTCAGTAGAGGAGATTATGATTTCAAAGATGAAAGGACTGCCCAGTTTCTACTGGGCTCTTAGATATAGACCTGAGCCATGAACCCAAGCCACGTATCTACACCATAGCTGCCTCTCAACTGGCTATGTAGGAAAACATTAGGAATTATCTTTCAGATTATATATAAATAGTTAAGGACATTTGTATCTTTTAGTTCAACTTTCTATTCAGTGGGACCAAATGTGTGTACGGGTGCTGTCAGCCTGCTTCAGTCTAGCCAGTCCATTGTCTCCAAGATGAGACCCAACAGGACTTGGATTTTGAGAAGCCCAGGGCCAAAACAGTTGTCTCAGGTCATCAGGGAGACATACTGAGTGTCTGTGATCACTAACAGGAGTGAGCCTTGAGTCCACTCCAGAACTGTTGTGGGAGACCAGTTCTCTTAACAGACTGTCCAGTAGGCACCAGGAGTCCTAAGACAAGTTGGTTTTTCTTCCTTTTTTTGTTTTTGTTTGTTTGTTTGTGCTGCATGCACATGTATCTAACACTCATAGATGGATTGGGGGGAAAGCACTAGTAACAATGTCAATGTTAATAGAACTTCATAACTGATGTCTCTTAGTTTTCAAATAAAGTGTTTTATATGACTCAGATATTTAATTTGAGGCAAGAAAGAAGGTAAAAAAAAATATGTTTCCCAGATATACTGCTACTTTGGCACGGTAAATCCACTCATGTTCACCTAGGCTTTGATAGCAAAAGTTGGGTGGAAATAGATATTTTTATTTGTGATGACACAATAGAGCCAGAATATTAGCTAACAACCGTGAAGAAGGTGTTGGATGTCTTTTAATATTTAGTCAATATATTCCTCATCAGCATAAACATATATTCTTAGTTATTACCATTATGGCAAACATGAATGGCAAGCCTAAGTTTTTGAGACATCATGACAATTAAGTCAAAATAATGTCATGCTTCTTCAAGAGCAAGATAAAGCCTAATTAGTCTAGGGATCCAATTGTGCAGTAGACTTCACACTTGTCACTCATAGTTATATGGTAGGCATCTCTCAAGTGGTCTCGGTAATAACTAACATTCGGACTTTATCTTTGCCAGCCCCAACCTTCAGAACTTCGTTGCCGTACTACATCTGTAAAGATGCTTGCTCATTAGAAGGGGTTTTGAAGCGGTTGTATGTTGTTTGCTGAAGTCACTGTAATTTTTTTTTTTTTTTTTGCCTGCATTGCCTCTTTTTTTGTACAGAACTTTTGAGTGTGAAATGAAAATTAAAGTTTGGTACATACATAATTTAAAACCATGCTTGTATATGATGCACAGGGTAAAATGGGTGGTACAGCATAAAAGTCTGCTTGGCCTGCTATGAGGAAATTGCGTCATGTCAGCTGTTCTTCCTCCCTCCTCATCACAGTTCCTTCCAACATGGCAAGTAATTCCCCAAGGGGCCTGCTTTTGGATTCACGGGTCTCATATTCATTTCAACGAGGACCTTTATTATATACATTAAAAAAAGAAGAAGAAGAAGAAGAAGAAGAAGAAGAAGAAGAAGAAGAAGAAGAAGAAGAAGAAGAAGAAGAAGAGGAAGAGAATCAAGACTGGTACTTAGAGATAGAGGAGAGCTGCTTGCCGGAGAACGCTACGAAACTCCAGTAAATGCTCTTTCACTCCTTTGAATGCAGTAATATTTCATGAATTTGGCAAAAATTGAATGGGAAAAAAAACCTCTGTGTAAATTCATTTTTTGCAGACAATAAGAAGCAATAAAACGGTTCTTTTAACTCTTCAGCACTGACGTTTTCCCAGAGGGACACTTTTAATCCAGAGACCTAATTGTATGTGTGCTCAGTGAATTCGAATCTCCAAAAGGGACCTTCCATGGCAGCCTTTCCTGTGGAAAGGTTGATTGGGGGAAGTAAAAGAAATGGAGATGAGGATCTTTCTGTAAATTGATAGATGGTTAAATTATAAATGGTCAAAGGCTGGATAAAGCTAAACAAGAAAGGAGGCTTAGGGGTATATGAATGTGTGTGTGTGTGTGTGTGTGTGTGTGTGTGTGTGTGTGTGTGTGTGTGTGTGTGTGTATCTGTCTGTCTGTCTGTGTGAACCTCAGTAAGTTCTGAGAATCAGAAGGGCAGGGAATAAAGTGTGTGTGTGTGCATGTTAATGCAGCTAAATAATGTTGGTGAACTCATTTGAACTGTGTTCATTAGATACACAGGTTTCCATGCCCAAGTCCAGGTGAAAACCAGTAAAGAGCCCACTCATCTGACCCATGTAGTGTCTCCTACACAGTAAATAGAGGGCTTGAGCACTGCAAGCAAACACACACACACACGCGCGCGCGCGCGCGCGCGTGCAGCTGATCTTCAGAATGGAGAGCTACTCTTTCCTGGTCACATTAGTCTGGTTGTGAGCCACCATGTGGTTGCGGGGAATTGAACCCAGGGCCACCGAAAGAGCAGACACATTCAGTCTGGTAAGACTGTTTTCCCTGCTGTGGCTCTTCTACCTCCTCCTCATTCCCAAAGATCTGGAAATACAGTAATTCCTAGAAATGGGTTCTGTAAAATGCCTCCAGAGACTGTCCTTTGATATTATACTGTGTAGGATTCTAGATAAATCTCAGACTTTAACAGCAAGTTTCTTAAGTGGATCATTCATAGAAACCCCCTGAAGTATATTCTCTGCAGACTTCCAGTTTCCTCATCAAACCTCGTGCTTTTTGATGCTTCTTCCTCTACCTCCCTTTTCTGGCCACTTAGGTTCTCCTTGTTTGTCCCACAATGGGTTTAGTTTCAAGATGAGGGACATTTTTCATTGACCACTCTGCAGCCGCTAATGATGTCAGTGGTCTAATTGGAGGAATAAAGGGCTCAGTAGCCCCCTTCATGTGTGAAATTCTAAGATAAACATGAAAGTACTTGGGAGAGGTTATTGAAGTTTGTCTTCCAAATAACAGTATACTTGAAAAGCTATGTCTCCTTTTGTTTCAGAGTTCTCTGACAAGCATAGGGAAGGGTATGTGGTTGGTGGTATTATGTGTAAACATATAAGGATGAAATATGTAAGGGGAGGGGCAAGGTATTTCCTATCTCTCAAATGACAAAGGACACTGACTCCCATGATGGTGACATAAGACACACCATCTCTTTTTCTGTGTGTTTGAAATCTGCCTGCTGATCAAGGCCAAGTCTTTCTTTCATTCTCCAAGGAGCTTTCCATGTATATCCCCCCCCCCCCATCCCTACAACATGCTAAAAATGCTCTTCTGGATTGTTACTGTATATAACTTATTTTCTACCAGACATACACCACTGTAAAGCATTTGGAAATGTATATTTCATTTATCTACTGTGTCTTGAGTTTCTGGGGACAGAGAATGGGCCTCTCAGTCAGCCAAGTTTAATATAGGCTCCTGGCCAACAGAAGTTTCCTGCCAAAGTGAAACTCCAGGGTCTTGAAACCCAGATGTGCTGAAACTAATTTTTTAAAAATTAGTTTATCCAGATTACTAGCCATTCACAGACACTAATTATCTGCCCCCTTGGGCAGTCAATTTTATTCCTGGAAGAAACGATTACTCCCTGCCAGGATATTTTAACCTTTCCTGACATAGAGAGCTTGAATCATATGGCCAATCTGCCAAGAACTCAGATGAGGAAACAGACTGCTCTTGATCAAAAGTCAGATCAACTAGTCCTGGCACTGCAGGCAGCCAGTGCCCTAAGCAGGTGGTGTCTTGTTCCATCTCAGACAAAGGCGCTCTTTGGTAGGAATGCTGAGCTTGACACAACCAGAAGACCAAAGGGCAATTAATCAACTTGGTACAAAGTAGATTTGTCAACTTGACACAATCTAGAGTCATCTGGGAAGATTCTCAATGATGGAGTGTTTCCATTGACTTGGCCTGCACCTGTATGTGTGAGGGATTATTTTGATTAAGTTAATTTACCTAGGAAGACACAGACCACTGTGAGTGGCACCATTACCTAGGTGTCTAGGAGAGTGGTGTCTGAGAGTGGAGAAATGGAGCTGTGCATAAGCAAATAGGCATGCACTTATCCATTTCCCTCTGTTGTTGACTATGGAGGTGATGCAAATAACTGCTTTCAGCCCTTATTACATTGACTTCCACATACAAAAGGACTATAACATGTAATTGTAAACAAAAATAAACCTGTTCCTTCCTAAGATGTTTTTTATTCTTTTTAATTTTATTAATTTATTCAGATTACAACTCAATTGTTATCCCATCACTTGTATCCTCCCATTCCTCCCTCCCTCCCACTTTCACCCTATTCTGCTCCCCTAGGTCTATGACGAGGGGTACCTCCTCCCCCACTATATTGTCATAGGCTATCAAGTCTCATCTTGGTAGCTTGCTTATTCTTTCTTTGAGTGCCACCAGGCCTCCCCACCAAGGGGAGGTGGTCAAATATGGACATGAACTAGAGTTCATGTCAAAGTCAGTCCCCACTCTCTACATAAATGTGGAGAATGTCCTGTCCATTGGGTAGATCAGAGTGAGGTTTGATGTTTATGGTATATATTCACTTATAATTGGACACTAGCCCAAAAGGCACATCCCACAGAAGTCTCCACTTACCAGGAGATTGGGATAGATGTGAGGGCATACTACTGAGAATCCAGGTAAGAGAAATATAGGAGGTGTAGAAATAGAAGGACCCAGAGGGTCCTAGAAACCTACAAGAAGAAAATCGTGGTGGGTGGATCAGGGCTCAGGGGGGTCTGCTCAAACTATTGCACTAAGATGCATTTTAAAAGAGCATTTTATGAGACCTGGTGGCACTCAGAGGAAGGATAGCAGGTTACCAAGAAGAGACTCGATACCCTATGAGCATAGCCAGGGGAAGGAAATCCCCCTCAGGAACAGTCATAGGTGACGGGAATAAGGGGAAAATGGGAGGGAGGGAAGAATGGGAGGATACAAAAGATGGGATAACCATTGAGATGTAACAAGAATAAATTAATAAAAAATAATAAAAAAGAGCATTTTATCACAGCAACAAAAATGAAAGTAGGACACTCGATAGCTACAAAACTTGGTTCAGCACCTTGGATAGCAGACATTGCAACTTAAAGAATGCGTGGAATCTGAAACCACCACCCTTGTTGGCTGTTTTGAGTTTGTCTCTGGAACTTTGAACATTAAGGGGTTGTAATTTTCAGTACTATACCTACTGGGTAACTTCCAAGGCATTTTTCTTCCTCTTGGGACGTCTGAGTGTTACATAAACAGGAGAGGAAGCAGGTGGGGCATGCCCAGGAATCATGCCAACTTTTCATATTTATGGTGTGCTGAAATAAGGCAACTTATAGGGAGAGCTTTTTCTTCTTCCTTCTTTTCTTCTCTCTCTTTTTCCTTTCTTCTTTTGTTCTCTCTCTCTCTCTCTCTCTCTCTCTCTCTCTCTCTCTCTCTCTCTCTCTCTCTCCTCCCTCCCTCCCTCCCTCTCTCCCTCCCTCCCTATCTCTCTGTTTCTCTTCTGGGACAAAGTCTTTCTGTGAGGGTAGAATTTCTGTGTATCTCAAGCTGACCTCAAAAATCATGAGTCACCAGTCTTGCTCACCCAAATTCTGTGCACCACAAATATTCATTCTTAAGACCTGTCCACTTTATTCCTATGATCACAAAGCATAGCACATATGCATTCTAAAGAGTCTCAAAACATACCAACTTCTCCTCAGTCTGTTTTATTTGCTTTTACCTTTCTCATCTCCTCCCCAGGTCACCAGGCTACACTTCCCATCCTCTAGTCACTTCCACACATAGGTGATAACTTACTTTGTTGTGGCACATATTTGATGATATTTGTGTCTTAGCAAGTTTCCTGAAATATGGTGTTAGAGATATTCTTGGCATTTTCAAGGGAATGGATGATAATTTCCAAATATTGGTGTACAAAATTAAAGACATACTTTAGTTACCTATTAATTTCATTACAAGATTTTTTTACATTATGGATTTCCATAAATGGGCTGACTAAATAATTGGTATCATTCTCAAATGCATTTGTCTATAAAATTATTTTGGATTTCACAGAACATAATTTACCATGGCCATTGTCACTCTGAAGAAACACTACAAACACTACAAAAGCAAACCCAGCGGCTTGAGACATAAGACCTTTCTATAGACAAACCGCCAAAGCTTCTTAGTTCTTCCGTTTCAGTCATCATATGTCAAGGATGCTACTGCACTCTCCTGTGACACACAGCCATTCTCAGTCTTCTAGCTTACTGTCAGTCATTCCTATTTTAGGTGCAGACAATAATGCTGTTTCTTTCTTCCTGGTGTTCTATGTCCCTCATCATCTGCTATGAGAGGCCTGGTCATCTTGAGGGCGTTGCTCAGATGTTCTCTTTGAGCCTTTCCTTGAGCTACCTTAGCAAAGTTGGGCACACTTTCCTGTTCTCCCCCACTTCTTCCCCACTTTCCCTCTCTCTTCCTCCATTTTTGCTTTCCTCCTTCCCTCCTTTTCTGTCATATATGGAGACCAAAAGCCAAACTTCACCTTTGATTGCCGTGATGTATATTGTCTTAGTTAGGGTTACTATTGCTGTGATGAAACACCATGCCCAAAGCAACTTGAGGAGGAAAGAATTTATTTGGCTTACACTTCTAGATCAGAGCCCATCATTGGAGAAATTCAGGACAGGAATTCACACACGGCCAGAACCTGGAGGCAGGAGCTGATGAAGAGGCCACGGAGGGGTGCTGCTTACTGACTTACTCCACATGGCTTGCTTAGCCTGCTTTCTTATATAACCTAGGACCACCAGCCCAGGGATGGCACCATCCACAGCATCCCCCATCACTCATTAATTAAGAAGATGCCTTACAGCAAGATATTATGGAGGCATTTTCTCAATTGAGGTTGTGTGTGTGTGTTTTTGTATCCATGCAAGTGTTCTTGATCCTAGCAAAATGAAGCTCTATCTGTCTATTATTTATCTATATATACATAGCCATATAGGTATGTATAGGCATACAACATTTAAAAGATATATTATTTTAACATCAATATTCATCATAAGTTTTAGGTATTTATTTTTACATACATATTATGTGTGTATTTTCTCTTTATCAAACACTGGATTTCTTAAAAGCAATGCCTGCACATAATTTTATTTTGATAATCTCTATATTTGTATCACCCAATATGTTCTGAGTCATATTTGAATAAATTTCCTCATCTCGCCTACAGCTAAACACTGTCCCTGCCATTAAAAGCAAAGTAACTTCATGTATTATGCACGCTGCAACCCTATAAGCCATGTTCCCCCTGATTATGTATTCACTGGCAAGCACTATGGTCCAAGGGTTCAGGGCCTTTATGTACAGTTTGAAATAGTTGCCAAGGCATTGGGGAGCCAACAAAAATAATGTTTAAAAACATGCCAAAATACTGAAAGTTAAAAAAAAAAAAGTAAAAGTGTGTATTATGGGAATCAGTTATTTTTTTTTTTTAATTTTCATACATTACTTCAATCAAACCTTTTTTTTTTTTCTTTTCTTTGCACTCCAAGTCATGAGCCTCATATTGTCTGTGTCAGACCGGAGCCAGATTCAAGTTGTGTTATCAGAAGTGTGGCTGTGGATCACAATACTCATGCGGCTGGCCACTCAGAAGCACTGCTCCATTATTTCTCCTGTCATGTATTTGAATCTTCTTATCTCCAGTTTCTTAAGAAGTTTCCTAAGATCCATAAGGTGTCAGCAGAACATTCTAATAGGAATATTTACTCAAGACATTCAAGCTAAAGCCCCAATGACACAGGATTCCAGCCACAGATGTGCATAACTGAATCCCTCTGTATGAGCAAATTCTAAGTGGAAGGCTGGGGAAGCAACCGTCAATGGCTGATAGTTCTCTGGACCAGGCTGAGGTTCTCAGGATGCCAAAAGTAATAACTTCTCCAACACTAGTATATCACAGCAGCCCATCTTGGCTAATCATGCTCATACGACATGGAGACACATTTGGCAGGTGGAACAGTATTTCAACCACCTAAGAAGGTGAAGGTTCTCCACAATAAGGAAGGTAAACAGAAGCCATTGATATAGAAGGCTATCTGCATTCACTATGGAAACTGGGCTTACTTAGAGAAACGTTTCCATCGCTGGCACACAAAACTCAGACGTCTTCAAAGTTTCTGGATTCAACCCAGCTCATAGGGTGCGTGCAGTGCATGCCGTGTGTAAGCATGAGGACTTGGATTTGATCCCGAACACCCACATAAAAGGCCAGGTGTAGTAGCACATACTTGTTATCCCAACACCAGGGAGACAAAGACAGGTGGATTCTTAGGGCTGAGCAGCCTAGTCTACATAAGAGCCCCAGGTCCCAGTGAGAAACCATGTCTCAAAAAAGCGTTGTGATGGCTTCTGGGGAACAGTACTCAAGGTTGACCTCTGGCTTCCAAATGAGTGAACATATGGGTGTTATACATGTATGCTCTTATGCCCAACATGTTTACCCACATGAACACATGCACACACACATACATGTATGTACACATGAGCACACATGCATGTACACATGCACACTTACACAAACGAATGCCAAGAGCACCCTTAGCTACACAGTGTTTTCTGCTAACATGAGCTATAAACCTTGACCCCCAAAGCCCTCCCAAAGGGGAAACAGTTTCTAAGTAACCATGAGTAGGTGTTCCTTGAATGAATAAAGTCAACAGAGGACTAGCCACAGGACCAGTGGAGCCATTACTAAAGCCATTCTTGAGGCTCCCCAACCTAGAACATGTAGCTGGTTCCCATAATACATAATACACACCTTAAAGCTTTTTGCTTTCAATATTTTGTCATGTTTTTGAACATTATTTCTGTTTGCTCTAATAGAATAGGAAATTTTTTTATCTTGTGAAAATAAGATAACACTATGAATATTTTATGTGTTGGTTTTTCGTGTGAAATACAAAACAAGCAGCTTTTCAAGCCTCTGTGTGTGTGTGTGTGTGTGTGTGTGTGTGTGTGTGTGGGCACACGCACGCATACAGACATAGATGAAGTTAAGTGTACACACAAACAGTTTGTGAAACTGGGAGGAGGTTCATGTTACTAATTTAACCATTTTAATTCACTTCTCAAACAGATTTTTTTGAGGTTTAGTTGACACACTATAGACTAAACATATTTAAAATGTCTGTGCTCATTTTGACACATACAAGACACGCACATACCGTGACACGCCCAGCGCACTGTATGTAACAGCCATGTGTGTTATCCCTGAGCTTCTTCAGCTCCTTTTGCAGCCCTTGTCCCTGCACACTCACCCCACCCACCCCAGCAGCATGGATGTATGCTGTCACTGTAGGCTCCTTCGTAGTGAATACAACTTTTATAAACAGAATTCTACTTTTATAAATAGAATTCTACGTGGCGAGTTCCCTTTTGTCTGGCTGTATTTAGCTCATCTGTTCACTCAGGTATCGGCAAAATTCTGTATGGCAGTATGCCTCATTTTCCTATGAACAGTGTGGCTGGATTATATGTTTGGGTTCTCTAACATACTATCAGACTATTTTCCAAAGTGGTCATCCTATTTTAAATGAACATGTACCTATAATTTCTTATTTAACAAGTAGAAAGTAACTATATTTATACTACTGATGATTCCTTTTTATCCCACTTAATCAGCTATCATGAGTATGTATGCATTTTGGGGGTCAAAAGACAACTTATGGGAGCCAGTCTTCTCCTTTCATCTCAATGGCCCTTGACTAATAATTTCATTATATTTGACTCGAACTTTAAGAGTAAACCACTCTTTGGCATTAAAGCTAGATATTAAAATGAATTAATTAAGACCAGGTAGGATAGTCTACATTCTGAAATAAGCAGTGATAGTGACTTCCTAGAAATGCAGCATCTTCTTCACTGTTAGTACAAATAATAGTAGTCACCTGGTACACCAGCTGCCAATCTTGGGAGAGATGGTTACCCATAAGGGAATTATACCTGCAATCTATGATGAGAAAATGAAAACTTATTTTCTTTCTTTAGTTAGCGGATTCATTATTGTTTTTGTTTTGTTTTCAGTATAAATTGCCATTACACACTATTCTGGTTCTGAAAAAAAAAATTTCCCCAAAGATTTTGGATAGTCCCATAACATGATAATAAACAGCACAAAATTAATTCTGGCAAGTAGAGAGCATATACTCATAAAAACAGAAAGGGGAGCTGAGTCAAGTATATAAAGAACATCCAGAAATATCTAAGACAGATGATGGATTAATGTTGCTACTGGTAATTGGGGATCTTGTGTAATGTAAGATGTTACAGATGGTAAGAATTACGAATATGAAAGGTCCCACTTTGACAGACTTTGCTGGTGTTTTTAATAAATATCCCATTCTACCCTCAGACATAGTTAAGGGGCTTGAGGAGCAGCCATGTGTGGCGTGTTGACTTAAACCACCCTCTATTAACTTCCCTCCTACCCTCAAGGTAGCCGTACACTTCTTCCCTCTGTAGAAGTCTGCACACTCTTTCCCAGAGGGTGCCAAACTAGCGTCTCTGAATTCCTGTAGCTGCGAGTGAAGATTGTTGGCCTGGAACAGAGGAAGTGCTCAGGAACGCATTCGTTCTGGTTCCTCCCAAGCCCTGTCACCTGGGCATGCGTGGTGACGTAACTGAGTCATCGTGCTCACCACAGACACATTAGCAGTGTGCTTTTCAAAGCCCAAGGCTTCCCGTGTTCTGTGGGAGGCTGTAAAATATGATTCTTTATACTGACTGTTGTGATAGAGATGAATAGAAAGCCGTGCGATAGGAATGGTGGGAAGCCTGGCCTAGCCAAGGTCTGGTGGGGACAAAGTCCTTGGTGGTGGCTGCTGGGCTCCGCTGCGGAGACAAGAGGGAGACAGCCAATAGTGAAGGATGGGGGCAATTGTTACTTAGAGAGGTATCAGCATGGATGAAGGCAAGGAGGCACGACTCCTGCAGGGACAGTCTATGGCTGAGATACTTAGTCCTGGGGATTTTTTTTTTGCGGGGGGGGGGGGTGGGGGGAGGGTGGGATGGAGAAATGAAAGAGAGGATAAATGATAGGGACTCAGTCAGAAATGAGACTGTAGAAGGAGCTGAAGGAAAACGGAAAGGTTTTTTTTTTATTATTATTATTGATTAATTGATTCTTTGGCATTTTCCCACATGTACATAACACATTTTGATTTCACCAATCCTTCTTCCATCTCTTAACCTCCTCCCTCATTCTACTGACTCTCTATCCCAGTTGTGACCCTCTGGATTTACCCAGGGCCACTCTTATGGCCATGGGTGTGAAGACACTCTGGAACATAGGTAACTCTCTAATGGCTACATCACTTAAGACATCCTTTCCTTTAGCTTCCTTTGCCTGCCAATAACTCCCCTGGACAGGGTGGACCACTACGAGTCCCTCCCCCATCAATGACTGAATGTTGAGTGCCTTGTTCTTGTGCAAGCCTTATGAAGACAGCTGCAGCTGTTGTGAGTTCATGAGTTAGCAGCCATTTCTGCCCCTAAAGCAGCATTTTTATGGTTTCCCTACCTATTGCCTAACTTTTACATTCACTTTCTGATGTATTCCCTGAGCCTTGGAGTGGGTAATACATGAATATCCTGTGTAATACTTAGCATCATGACCAGCCATGAGTGTTAGGTAAAAAGGGCACACGGTCAACCATTGGCTTTCCCATGGGTATTTTGGTTGATGGATTAGTGGGTTCCTTGAGAAGAGGAATCTAGCAGGGAATTACAGGAGTGGATAACGGCACGTACATAGGACCTGCCGGAAGGTACACCCAGTAAATAAATTATGATTTACTTTGTGAGCTTTTCAAATACAAGAACTGAGTATTGATATTTTCTCTTCTTGGTTAAACTATGGTTCTGCTCCTGGACCCTCAGACCAATGAGGTCCACACATCCCTCAATTTCAGCAGGAATCAGGCAAAATTACTTTAATCAAAACTCACCCTTGCTGTCTAATCACTACTAGTAAGTAATCTTGTTCTTGGTTCTCCATTGCCTAGGTAGTGTCTGATCACTATGGCCTGTATTCAGCAAGAATTTGGTGGGTTAGTTTAGCCAGACCCTCTACCCAATTTCCTTTTGGTTATTTTGTGGAGCTAACCCTATCTGGCTCTTTAACTATAAATCTTGCTTGTCCCTGCTTTGTTATAACTATTTCTGTGTTGACTCTTATTTTTCTCCCTTGCCACAACATCTCTTTCTAGGGGACCTTGTATATCCCACAATGACTCTCTCCCTCTCCTGGAATAAAGTCTTACTGTATTAAAAAAAAAAAAAGTATTTCTTCAGATAGATGTGTTCTTATACTCTAGCTCAGTGATGCTCAATCTTCCTAAGGCTTAGACTCTTTAATACAGCTCCTCATGTTGTGGAGACTCCCAACCATAAAGTTGTTTTCCTTGCTACATTATAACTGTAATTTTGCTACTGTTATGAGTTGTAATGTAAACATATGATATATAGACTATCTGATATGTGACCTCCTGAGGGGGTCACGACCCACAGGTTAAGAACCACTGCTCTAGAGATGCTCAGAACTCTCAGGGGGCAGTTCTGGGATTCTAAAGGAAGTCCAGCTTCAGAGTTCAGGCTTTCAATTACTGTGCCAGGGAAATGAATTGCCATGGACAATCGCGACGTCAAAACTCTCATACACTTAATGTACTTTATCTCAGTTACTATTCGGATTGTGGCTGTCAGTAGGCAACAGTACTCTATTCATTTGTAGATAAAGAAACTAAAGTATAGACAGGGTGGGTACATTTCCCCCAAAACACACAGCTGACAAAACACAGAGGAGGAATTGGGACCTTTACTTCCTCATTTTGGAGGAGTGTGTGCTTTTAAGATTTTTGCAGTGCACCTTATTAGGAAATGAACCCTGTGATCCTAGAAGGGTCTTAAATACTTTAGCATGAAACTTCCACGATTGAAAGCTACTATAGATTCTAGAAACCAAAGGATTCCGAGTGAAAAAAAAAATGGTTTGCTGTTATCAGAATCTTTATCCTGCCTTTCATGGGACTAGATGTGACCCATTTCCTTCATTAGACATTCTGAACAGATCCCTATTCTCTTAAAAACAGACCCATGGAGGCTGGAGAGATAATTCAGTGAAGTGCCTGCCGTGAAGGCATGAGGACATGCCTCAAAACCCACAGAGAAAGTCCCACACAGCATCCCTGGGGAACACAGGTGGATCCTAGGGGCTCCCAGGCAAGCCAGCCTGTCAAATTAGTGCCCTTCACATTCAGCTAGAGACCCATATCAAATAAATGAATAAACAAATAAATAAATAAATGGAGAGCCACCGAAGAAGACCCCTGATATTAACTTCTGATATCCACACCTATACCACATACATGTACCCATACTCACAAACTCATATGGCTACATACCCACGTAAGTATGCACATATCACACACACACACACACACAGAGACACACACACACACAGAGAGAGAGAGAGAGAGAGAGAGAGAGAGAGAGAGAGAGAGAGAGAGAGAGAGAGAGAGAGAACAAGGACCCTGTATTGTGTATCTACACATTCCCGGTTATGTGATAAATGTGAAATAAGAATGCTCATTACTATCTCTCTAGCTGGGAATGGTGCAGTTCATACAGAGGGGTCTGTGAACAGATGTATCTGCCTATCACAGATGCTGAGGTGCAGACTCTTTCACAGGGCAAATGTTGTGCTTGCGCCATCCAGGCTGGGAGCCATTAAGTACACATACATTTGCATTTGATAAAATTAGGTAGTGTTTTGCAGTTAGCTCCGCAGGCATGCCAGCCATGATGAAATGTTCAAGAGTTGCATGGAACAGTGACCAACACTAATAACATTTTACCCACTGCATAGAGTTCTGCTAGAGAAGCCCTTATGTCCCCAAGGACTTGTCATGTCTGTGTGAGAGCCCAAGAGGAGCTTTCTACAGTAGAAATGTACATATCCTCTCCCAAACCTATGTATGGAAATTTTCTTACAAGAAACCAAGGAGCATACAATTCTAATATCTGTTTGTTTGTTTTATAAAAGCTGGCCTAAGACTTTGATGGTCAACATTTTTTTTTTTGTCTAAAAACCACTTTGTCTGAGCAAAACTGTATCTGAGATGCCAGTAGACAAAATGAAGGAAAACAGAAATGGTGAAGTAGAGGGAAGGATGACTGGATATCTGACCCAAAGCCCAGTCTCTACAGAAGACTCAAAGGCAAGCATCCTGGAATCCTTGACCACCCCTGAGCAGTAAGCTCGGAGCATCCCAGACACTCTACGTCCTGAACCAAACAAGCAATGTAAGAACTGCTGATATGATGAAGATGGAGCTACCATAGACCTCTCCATAAACCCCGGAATCTACAAAGTGAACCTGGAAGTACAGCTTATGTTGTGACAACAGATGTGTACAGAGTTACAAAGTGTGCAACATGCCATGCCCCAGTGACAATGACCATGACCCTAGTGGAAAGTGATTAAGTTCGATAGTTCCTTGTAGAGAAATTAACTCTTGTTAATTCAGAACATGGCTGTTCTGGCAAGAGATCACATCCAAAGACCTCTAGGTCTATGTGATCCAGCTGGCAAGAGATCATATCCAAAGATCTTCTAGGTCTGTGTGATCTGGCTGAAATACAAACATGCCTTTAATCCAGGAGACAGAGGCAAGCAGCTCTGAGTTCAAGGCCAGTCTGGGATAGAGCAAACATCAGGTAAAGGAAATCCTAGGTCCAGGCATGCTGGCACATGCCTTTCATCCCCAAACAAAGGTAAAGTTAGTTTGTAGAAGGAAGCACCCATGTTTGAAAGTGATGTATAACCGAGTGACAGAGAAGGTGATGCGTCAGAGAAGATTTGACAGAATGATGTATGCCCAGTTCTCACAAGAAGAGAGAGGATAGGGGAGCGACTTAATAGGCAGTTTTACAGAGAGAGTAGGCAAGTTTTTATCAGTACAGTAATAGAGAGATGGGTTGCAGAAAGAGAACTCAAGTGAAGACATGACAGGCCAGAAAATGAGAAAAAGCCAGAAGATTAGAGCAGATTGCTAAATTAGTTTGAGGCCAAGCAGAGCAATTGTGAGCTGAGAGAGAAGCCAGATTAAATAAGTCAGCTGGGAGAAGAGTTTGAGCCAGAACAGCTGAGCTGAACCAGCCAGCCCAGAGCTCAGAAAGAACAAGTAAGGATGAGCTTATTAAGCAGTCAGTCTCAGAGGCTAAAACATTCTAGGCCTACATAAGATTGTACAGAGGCCAGAAGCTTCTGGGATGAGGCCTATGTTGGCAGAAGGAGGCAGTAAGTCTTGGAGGCAACAACTAAAACAGGTGAGTAAAATTTATTTTTAGAGTTCCTCATTATCCCTCCAATTCATTGGGTTCCCTTCACTCATTCCCCTGGTCTTCTCACCATGCTAGACTGGGGAAGCTGCTATATATCTGAGGAATCTTGAACATGGATCTTTGGGCTTCATCTATCAGGAAGTTAAAAAGAGGAGACAGATTCCTGAGCTTGTGAAAAAATGTGAATGGACGGTTGGGAAATGGTGACTTCAGTCAGCCACTAGTATTGGATAACTGGGTGGAAGAATGATTCATCCAGATTGTGCAGACAACTATCAAATCAGCTGAAATTCAGACATGCGTTAATATCAGGGGCATAGTCTGAGAATGTATCACTACATGATGTTGGTGTAAGACTTAGCATATGCTTAGACATGCACAGTATCCCACATACCCAGATTCTACAGATTGCCATCATACAGTTTAAAGCCTCTGGAACAGCCCTATGCAAGATACGACTGCAGACTTTCAAGGCAATGGAAGAGAAAGTAAACTCTTGTGCAAAACATCTGGATACACTAATTACCATGGAACACCACTGCCATTGTTTGTTTATTGTGCTATTTCTTCTTTGCTTGCTTTTGTCTTTTCTTTTTTTCCTGGATTCCTGGTTCTATCCCCTTTTCCTACAAGAGGCAGTGTTGTTACATTCACATGCACCAAGAGCTAGGCTGGAATTTTATCATAAATGAAGTAATGTGTCTAAACTTACCTTGAAATCTGTGAGACATGACAACAAGGCAGTAACAATGGCGACACAGGAATCAAATCACTCTCATTCTCATTCCCCAGGCTCAGCCCAACAAGAGTCATTGCTAGCTACACAAGACAAATCCACCCAAATATGTCAGATCGGATCTATGATGCCACCATATTCTTAAGATGTGACTTTTTTTTTGTGGGTGTACCATGGCTGAGCACTGTAGTAGGTTATTAATGTAGGCAATGTCAATTGAGTTTCACTCACCATCTTGACTCTTTGCAGCTTTGATGATGCACGACAAATGTGTTATGTTAAACTATGAGATCATTGGACAAATGGATAAATGAATGAATGAGTGAGTGAATGGGTAGATGAACAAGAAAACTATTCTTTTATATCATTCTTACATGGAGGTTTTCATTTGAAACCAGTAATACATATGGTATTTTTTTTATCTACCATAGTAATACATAATTAAACTAAGACGTTTTCATTAAGTAATGAAGACACTATGGACCTTCTTAATCTTTTTATGTTAATGCTTTGATAGGTCATTTTGATGACAACTTTTATAGCTGTGATTAAATATTCTGATGGATTTAGAAAACTCACAAATAGCCTTGTGACAGTCACTCAGGCTTCGTGTGTCTTCTTTTATTTCTTTTTACCTATCGGTACCAAAGAAAGAAGCTTAAAATACTGGTAGGTAGAAATGCCATCAAAGGCAGAGGTGGCACTGTAAGAGAAAGAATTTGGCCTCTATTTAGATATGTGGAACAATGCTACCCAAAGTGGCCACTACTCATCTGCATCACAGCTTAATAAGTATGAATCCAGATGTTGACAGCTTGACACAGACTCCAAGAGAAGAATTAATGTTTTATGGCATTTGTAGGGGAAAGTCACCCTGTTGCTGTCTGTTTACTCTGCTGGCATGGGAGCATATTTCTAAAGGGGCACTGGTTAGTTAAATGACATTGTTTTTTGTTTTGTTTTGTTTTAGTGATCTTATATTCTGACAAAGGATGTCTTGCTTTTACTTTACATTTGTTTGATTCTATATCTGCCTTTTGGTCTTCTTATTCATCTACCCAAAGAAGCATTAATTCACTCTGAAGTCTCACCCCATGTTGATAGACACTTTGGAAGAGCAGGGTGGTCTGAATTCACTGCTCTTACCAGGGGAAATTTTGCATAGCTTGAGCTATGAAGGATAGAAGATAGACTCCTGTATCCCCAGAACTAGATGGTACTTCACACTTTACAAGGCTGCTTCCTCCCCTTCTAGGAAGGAAGGCAAGATCCTCAAAGGGAGGTAATAGTCTAAGGGTAAGCTAACTTTCTTGATAAAACCCATTGCCAAGAGGTGGCTATGTCTTGTCAAAATACTATCATGGTGAGTTTAAGTCATTGGCATGTGTGCTGGGTATGTCTTAAGGGACTAAAGACCTTAAAGGGGCTTAACATTTCTATTTGAGCTGTCTCAGACAAGACATAAGATTGGCACAGAGGGGCTGTATTAATGGGCAGCTGAAGTGATTCCATTTTTTTGAGCCTTAATTTTGTTGACTCTAAATAACACTGTAAAGAAGTTAATAAATGTGTGAATACCTGGGAGCAGAGTACAAGAAAAATGCTTGGTGAATGGCAGAAGCAGAGAGAAGGTCCCACAGGCCTTAATGTGTGAAGTTGTGCTTAACACATTAGAAGCTGGTGCCTTGTTGGGCACTGGCCTAAATGAGTCAAGATCCCCAGATTTATGACCTATACCTTTGCTTTATCCTGAATCTAAAGCCCACTACTCTTTGTCATTGGCCCATGCCCCATTGCCGTCTTCCTAGAGCTGGGCATCCTTCTAGCTCCAAGCAAAGACCTTTCTTTCCATTTAATGAGCGTCCTCTCATTACTTCTGCTCCTAAGAATTCTCCTTTTAGCACCACGACTCTGGCTTTTTACGCAGATAATTTCCCACTAGCTCTAAGCCAGCTTCTTTTATGGAGTGTTTTGGATTGAGTTTGCACAGATATCCACAGTAAATGAGAAGATGCTGAGGCTATTGGGGAACTCAAGAACCAGCATCAATTGAGAAATAGTGTTTAACACAGTGGTTCTCAACCTGTGGGCTATGACCCCTTTGGAGGTCAAATGACCCTTTTACCGGGGTCATCTATGACAATTGAAAAACAGATATGTACACTACAATTCACAACAATAGCAAAATTACAGTTCTGAAGTAGCAATGAAAATAATTTTATGGCTAGGCATCAACACCACATGAGACGCTGTATTAAGGGTCACAGCATTGAGAAGGTTGGGAACAACTGGTTTAACACTTTTCAAGATGCCTGAGCATAGACATTCCAGGCTACAGCCCTCTTGAAGATTAGTGAAGAACTATTTATGCCAGGTCCTTAAAAATAATGGCTTGAGTTCTTGCTCTGACTTCACTTTACTTAGTGGGCTCCAAGTCTATGAGCTGATGTCTAGAAATTACATGAGAGTCTGTGAGTGTAAATTATTGTGATGAAAGTTAAATAGTTTTTGTCATTTTTTTGTTGTCGGACATAGAAGTATGCCCTCCTCACAACTTTGTACATCAAACAATATTGGATGCCCTTTTAGATCTTTGTATTTTGATCTCTGATAAGTTTCTGCACGGTTGTGAGATGTGCCCATTTGTTTCCTGAAGAGCCTTACTCCACTGCAGCAGAAGCTATCCTACAAATAGTGCAACTTTTCAAGCATGGAAGCAATTGTCTTGTGTGCGTGTATGTGGGTGTGCAAGCTGGAGGACAACCTCAGGCACTGTGTGTGTGTGTGTGTGTGTGTGTGTGTGTGTGTGTGTGCTGGGGTGGGGGTCTCATTCTTGTTTCCCTGGAACTCTCCAAGTAGGGTGGACCAGTGGACCCCAGGGATCTGCCTGGCTCAGCCTCCCCAGTGCTGGGATTACAAGTTCATGCCTGGCTTGGAGCAGAATACAAGGATCAATTTGCTTTCCACTTCTTATTCTTCATTATACAAGAGGAAGCAAAGCACCATGGTTAGCTCCACTCACATGTTCTCATTCACATTTAGCCTTTTATCATTTCCCAAGGAATGTCTTAATTTTCATGTGAGATTTTGGAAAATCTCTCACATTTAACAATGCTCATCCTGTGTGTTCAGGTGATGTCTTAGAATGTCTTTGGTCTACAGCCTGTGGCTTTAGCTCATGACGAGAGGTCAACAATGTGTCATTTTTCTTTTGTAATTGTTGAAGTAGACTCAGAGGGATTTATCCCATACTGTAGTTTCCATAGTCATCATTGCTGACATAGTGGCCAAACACACTTTTCAGCTGTGCTCCCAAGCCACCTTACCACATCCGACCCCAGGCTCCTTTCATTTTGAAACCCTTATATAACCATGGGTTGCTGGCCACTCACTTCCTATTGACAAAAAACACCATAGCATTACACCCAAAACAAATCATTGCCAAGCTAACTTCCAAATCCTGCCTGTATGTATCTGTTTTCAGAGACCTCTTTTAGTAACATTCTGCACAAGTCAGGGACCTATCAGAAGAATGAAGCCATACAGGTATTTGACAGATGAAATTAAATGTGAGGGATCATAAGCTATTCATCCATAAGGAAAGAAAGCACATCTAAAGGATGCCAGTAGGTCATTGAGATACATCTAAAGAATAATCAAACTCAGAGGCAGAGGAGCCTATCCAGAGTAAGTGGGCTTATTGGAGAATATGCTCTGCAACCTGCTGGATGGCAG